>NC_133351.1:1900200-2000200 GCF_030506205.2 Paramisgurnus dabryanus
ACAAATAAAAGGGCAAGTATAAATTTAAAAATGAAGTTATATAATAAAGAGTTAGAACAAGTTAAAGTGATACGATTTTTAGGTATGTGGTTTGACACAAAAGTTACGTGGAGTATACATATAAATAAGATGGTGGAAAAATGTAAGAAGATATTAAATGTAATGAGATGTATTTCAGGACGTGAATGGGGAGCGGATAGATTGGCATTAAAAACTATTTACACAACAATGATAAGAGCTATATTAGATTATGGTTGTATAGCATATGGTTCAGCTGCAAAGATACACATGGAAAAATTAGAGAGAATTCAATCACAAGCTTTGAGAATTTGTTGCGGGGCTTATCCTTCTTCTCCTGTTCCAGCGTTACAGGTGGAAATGGGAGAGATGCCAATTAGTTTAAGAAGGAAGCAATTGATACTGGCTTACTGGGCGAACCTTAAAGGTCAGAAGGATAGTCATCCGACAAAAGGTATAATTGAGACATGCTGGGATCATGGTAAAAGGAAAGTTAACAGTTTTGGATGGATCATTAAAGACTTAGTGCAGAGTATGAAACTAAATGAGTACAGAGTTATTCCAGTAGTAATAATACCAGAAACACCAATATGGATTTTACCACAACCAAAGATAGATCTATCTTTATTGGAATCAAGGCAAGATAAGAATGAGAGTATTGATGAAGCAGGGATGACAAGAGAATATATTGGATCAATGTATGAACAGTATACGCAGGTGTACACTGATGCATCCAAAGACCCACAGAATGGTCAGGTGGGGGTAGCATATATCATCCCTAGGATAAAAGTGGAAAAAGCGGTAAGAATAACAGATCATGTTTCAGTTTTTACAGGAGAGTTAATGGCAATTATGATGGCAATGAATAAAATAAATGAAATTGGATTAAATAGAACTCTGATATGCTCAGATTCAAGTTCAGCTTTGCGTTGTCTAGAAGTACAAAAATCTGAAACTAGACAGGATATTGTATTGGAGATATTGCAGACAATGTATATGATGCAACGGACAAATAATATAGTTCAATTCTTGTGGGTCCCGGCCCATGCTGGAATATTAGGTAATGAAGCAGCAGACAAATTAGCAAAACAAGTTAGGACAAATGAAAGAATTGATATGGAAGTAATGTATAGTAAAGCAGAACTCAAGTCAATAATAAAAAGAGAGATAAATATAAACTGGCAATCTTATTGGGATAATGAACAAAAAGGAAGACATTTATATTCAATACAACCAATTGTAGGAAGAGGAAGGAGTTCGAGGGGGAGAAGAAAGGAAGACACTATTATATCAAGATTAAGACTTGGACATTCAGGTCTTAACTCGACAATGCATGTAATAGGGAAACATCCTACAGGATTGTGTGAGTGGTGTGGAGTTAGAGAAACAGTGGAGCATGTGCTTATTAATTGCAATAGATACATAGAGGAAAGGACTAAACTAATAGAAGAATTTAGGAAGAAAGGTGTACAACAACTAACATTAAAGAAGCTTCTGGATCTAGAGGTAGGGGATAGTTTATTAATTAAATTCTTAAATAGTACTAATTTAATAAATAGAATATAGGTATTATTATTATTATTATTATTATTATTATTATTAATCCTCTCTGGACTGTGACGGACTTGAGCTGTAGATGGAGGAGCTGGAACACGCAGCAACATCGAAAGCTTGAGTCCTGAGTGGTCTGGGGGAAGGATTATAGTGTCTCTGATCCAATACCCACAGTAGATGGCGGTAATGCTCTTTTAAGAATGCGAGCCGCCAATAAGCTCAAAGAAGAAGAAGAAGAAGAACATTCAACATGTCTGAACACAATGGCCCTCATTTATCAAACGTGCGTACACCAAATTTCCAGCGTACACCTGGCGTACACCCAAAACCACGGTGACTTTGAGATTTATCAATATGGACGTTGGCGTACGGCACGCTCAAATCCCACGCCAGCTCAGGAGGTGGTGTACGCACATTTTGAGTTAGTGCAGAAATGCGCAAAAACTTCCTAACACCACAAAACGCACTGACAAACTAAAATATATTATATATTATGACCCACTGTAAAAAACTAAAACATAGTAATTATATTATGCAACATGTACTTCAATGTTTAATTTGTGAGACTTTACCAAAGCATTTGATTTGTAGGCATATGTATTCCTTCAGTTGAGAGCCTGGGCGCTTTACCTGACGTTTCAGGGCAAAACATGTGAGCGGAGCGGAGCCTTGAGCGGTGCGGTAATATTACCATCAAAGCGCCTCTCTAAAGATCCGCTCGCTCAGCACTGCTCGTTGAACCCAGAACGCCCTTTAATAATTTGCTAGTTCGAGAATCTGTAAAAACGTCTAGCAATAAGTTATGGATAAATGTAAAGTAAAAATCAAAGTTAAGATTGGACAGGAAGAAAACATTGAAAGGGAGTGCGGAGAGACTGTAAAAGTCAGCAAATATTCATCCTGGAATCTGAAGCGGCACATTGCAAGAAAGCACAAGGATGTGCTATGAAAACATGGTAATAATGCATCAAAAGGTAAGCTAGTTACATGCTATTCGATGATAGATAAATAAATAGCTACACATGAATAGGTAAGGTAAAATGCTTGTGTTGAATGGAGCCATAAATCCGATCATGATGACATGCGGACAAAATCATGGCCACGAATTATCTTTTATGCTATGGACACTTCTTTTTCTTATTTAGTTTAAAGTAAATATTCAACAGTTTGTTCCTTGGAATTAATTATTATATTATTTCGTAATTACTATTACAATTATTATTACTTCAAATTATGAATTAGTCTAGTAAAACATGTGGATGTCGTGGAAACAAATTGTTAATTTGAATTATATCCGGAGCTCCGTATCAAACTGGATCTTAGCTAACAAACAACTGTATGTAAACACAGAAAACACACTACAAAAGTTACTACATCATTTTTAAAATATTATTTAAAAAAACTTAACCGAACCATTAAGCAGACATATAATTTAGATGTAGGCAACATTAAATAATAATAATAATAATAATAATAAATAATTATTATTTTAAATATCAATAAAGCGTCTTTAATAATAAAAATAATAATACAAATATTACAAAACGTCATGCAATTATTAATGTCTTTAGTCCCTCTATTTAAACTCCCAAATAAAACAATTTTGTTTCTTTCCACTTCCCTGGTTTCTCCTCTTTGCCGTCTTCCATGTGTCAATGTCGTAAAATGAGGGCGTGGGAGAGGTGGAGACTTGAATTTATATGGGCTTGTTATTCTAATGATGATCGTTTTCAGCCGCCGCATTTATGAAGGGCAGATATTGCTTATACCTGAATTTCAGAGGTACGCACAGTTTCATAAATCAGGCGGTGAGAGGAGTGTAAGCATAACCTTACGCCAACATATACGCCCGTTTCTACGCAAGAATGATAAATGAGGGCCATTGTCTGCAATTTTTTTCTTTATACAGCTCATACCAGATCTTAGGTTCCTTTTCTCATAGGGGCAGCGATCCGCCTACACCCCAGACGAATCACAAATCACAAGTCAAGAATTGCTCTAGGTCGTACTGCTCGACCTGATCTGGTATGATATTGTATGGGCTGGGTTTCACTGTCACTTGAACGTTGTGTTGATACTTCAGGGCATACCTGAGGTATAGATGAAGATGAAGAATGGAACGCAGCCTGCGACTCATGAGGAGCTGGGCAGGTGATTTGAAGTTGTCGACAGGTGTGTTCCTATATTCCAGTAAACTAATATAGGGATCTCTTCGGTCCATCCTGGCTTTTGTCAGGATCGATTTTGCGATCTGCACAGTCTTCTCAGCCAAGCCATTACTCTGGGGGTAGTGGGGACTGGTGGTGGTGTGTGTGAAACCCCATGTCTTGGCAAAGTCCTCAAACTCCTTGCCTCGAAATTGTGGACCGTTGTCGGAGACGACTTTCTCTGGAATGCCGTGTCTCGCGAAAATGGCTTTGAGTTTGCTGATGACGGTAGCGGCTGTTGTGGTGTGAAGTTTGTCCAGTTCGAAAAAACGGCTATAATAGTCTACTGTAACCATGTATTCCTCGTTGTTCCAGGTAAGGAGGTCGGAGGCTATCACCTGCCATGGTCTGGTTGGTATCTCGTGGGAAATCATGGGCTCCTTGGTGTTTGAGCAACGTCGCTCCAGGCAGGTATCACATCTCTCAATCATGCGCTCTATCTGTTTGCACATTCCTGGCCAGAATAACACATCTCGTGCTCTTTGCTTTGATTTTTCTATGCCCATGTGACCGATGTGAATGCGTGTGAGCATGTCTTCTCTAAGTGAGGTGGGTATGACTATCTTCTCACCTTTAAGAATGATTCCATTTGTCAGTGACAGTTCATCTCGAAAATTCCAGAAGTCACTGATGTCTGCGGGGCATTTTCTCCTTTCCCCAGGCCATCCATCCAGAATCGCCTGTCTAAGCTGGACAAGCTGGCTGTCTGACTCAGTCTCAGCACAGATCTGTAGGAGCTTTTCATCACTGACAGGTAAGCTTTTGTAAACCATGTGAACTTGCATGTCCATTCCTTCGCTCAGGTTGTCGTGCTCTGTCTCGATGAACTTCCTGGAGAGAGTGTCCGCCACCGGAATCTCCTTTCCTGGCCGGTGTGTGATGGTGATATCGTATTTCTGGAGCTGTAAGATCATTCTTTGGAGTCGCGGCGGAGCTGCAGCTAGTGGTTTTTTCATCACTGATTCAAGTGGCTTGTGATCAGACTCCACTATGACATTTCGGCCATATACGTACTGATGAAAGCGCTTACAGCCGAATAAGACCGCATAGAGCTCCTTCTCTATTTGAGCATAGCTAACTTCACAGTCAGTCAGTGACCTTGACGCATAGCTGAGTGGCTTCCCGTCCTGCAGCAGAACTGCACCGAGACCGTATTTCGATGCGTTCACCTGAAGGTGCAGATCTTTCTGTGGGTCATAGTATGCAAGAACTGGTCCCGGTTCTGTAGTTATGAGATCTTTCATTTTTTTGAATGCTGCATCGTGCTGGGAATCCCATATGAACTCGCTGGACTGTTTGAGGAGCTGCCGAAGCGGTGCATTAATGTCCAATAAGCAGGGTGCAAACTTGGACAGGTAATTTACCATTCCCAGGACTGTTTCGAGTTCCGCTTTATTCTTTGGTGGCTCCATGTGCTTGATCGCTGAAACCTTTTCAGGGTCTGGCTTGACTCCTTCAGCAGATAAGCAGTGACCGAAGTAGCGAACTTCAGTAGCACTCACAATACTTTTCTCAGGGTTGAGCTTTACTCCTTTCTCGCGAGACCTTTGCAACATTGCGTGTAAATTGTCGTCATGTTCCTTTTGGGTTCGTCCGTAAACCAGAATATCATCGACGATCGCAACAACACCACTTAGACCTTCATATGTCTCGTCGATTTTGCGCTGAAATTCATCCTGAGCTGAAATTATGCCAAACGGAAGACGCCGAAATCTGTATCGTCCAAATACAGTGTTGAATGTCGTCAACTTGGAAGACTCCTCTGTTAGTTTTATTGCCCAGTACCCTGAACGGGCATCTAAAACACTGAAGTGTTTTGCACCAGTTAGCTTGGGCGTGATGTCTTCTATTGTTGGCAAGGGGTAGTGCGGACGTTTAATGGCTTTATTGAGGTCGCGGGGATCCAAGCATATTCTGAGTTTGCCGGTTCTCGGTTTTTCCACGACCACAAGTGCATTTACCCAGTCAGTGGGCTCTGTTACCTTGACGATGACTCCTTGTTTTTCCATATTTTGCAGCTCTTCTTTCAGGCGGCCACGTAGAGCCAGAGGTATCCTTCTCGGTGGATAAACGACTGGAGTTGCATCGGGTTTTAGGTGAATCGTGCACTCCCCTGGAAATAATCCAATGCCATCGAATACATCTGCATATTCCTCCATGATGGACTTTTCTTCTGTTGGTGCATTCACTGAGAGCACTAGCTTAATTAAGTCCAGGTCCAGACATGCTTTAAGACCTAACACAGGCGGTGCTTGCGTACTGACTATGTAAAAGTCCATCAGTGTTTCTCTGTCTTTGTATCTGCACGATAACGTACATGTCCCTTTAACTGTGAGCATTTGACCACCATATCCAGTGAGGCGATGTTTTGAAGGTGTGAGCTTGCACTGGGCTTGCAGCTTATTAAATGTGTGTAGTGGAATAACATTTACCTGTGCTCCAGTGTCCAATTTGAAGCTAACTTCAGTTTTTTCATTTCCAAGCTGTATGTCTGCAAACGCTTGTTCCGTGTCACATGACTTTTTCAAAACTGCGTCCACGAAAAACTCTGATTGTGTGTCTTCCTCATCACACAAAGCCTCTTTGCCCACTGCATGAACGTTCCTTTTGTAAGCAGAGCGACACACTTTAGCGAAGTGGTTGCGCTTCCCGCATTTGGCACATTGTTTACCTCTTGCAGGGCATTTATTTGAAGCACTGTGAGCCTGGTTGCCACAGTAACCACAAGTTTTTTCGCGTTCCGCAACGTCATTGCTGCTCCGATGCAAGGCTTTTACTGATCGCTTATGTGACTCTTTCCGTGTGTTGACTGCGTGCACTACTTGATCGTGGGGGCTGTTTGCAAACGTTTTGAGCTGAGCTTGTGCAATTTCGTGTGATCTGGCTATATCCATGGCCTTGTCTAGTTTCTTGAGAGCATAAATAGGATGTTTGAGACTATTTGTAAAGTGCCTAGAGGTTCTCCAGAGGGTTCCACCGGTGTGACATCTGAGGAACTCCAAATGGTGCCATGAAAATCTTTTCATGTTCTCAATGCGTAGCTGTTGCAGTGCCTGTCTTCCTCACACAAAGCCAACACTTCACCTGAGCTTCATCTTAAATCTCTCTCTGTTAGTATTGTAATACAAAGGCAGACGTTGAGGGTCTCTATAGGGTAAAAGTGTGTAAAGATCAATCAATCTATAAAAAAATCAATCTGTGCTTCTCTCTCTGTTCAGATTTACCAACGAATCTACTTCTTTGAGGTTTTAAAAGCATAAAAAAACATCAAGCGTACATCACAAAGTAAAGGAATATAGTCACGGGTATTAGTTAAATTATATAAAGGCTATACAAAATAATGCACTGCACTTTTCTGTCTATTGTTTATTTGTCATTGCAACTCAGGATAGTGTTGTGACTTGTTGTGTTGTGAAGTATAAAAAGCACAAACGTTACTTTTCCATCGTTGAGGTGAAAGGCAAGAATGATTATGGACGTGCAACTTATGCCCATGAAGAAAGAGTCTCTTAACGTGATGTCTTTAGAAAGTAATTCTGATCTAATAAAGCACCTCACATCATCACATGCTGCCAAAACAACTCTTTAGTGTCTTAAAGTGTTTAAGTTGAGCATCACATCAGCAAATCAGAGTATTGAATACGGTCATATTTTACAGATAAATGTTGCATCAGGATAAAAATACAAAAATTAAACTGTTGATTGCCTGAGGTAGTTGCTTAGTTAAAACAACTGAACTCCAGGTTTGTGTAAGCAGTAAATATCTTTTAAGCAGTTCTTTCTAGAGTTAGCCCGTCATGTCTTATTAGCTACTGCAGCCATCAAAATATTCCATACGTGCATATGAAATCACTTGTTATGATATTGCCTAATGTTTTTGTTTGTCTTCATTAAGGAGACAAAACTATTCAGTGTTTAGAAAGCTTGAAAGACAAAACTCAATGCTGCATTTTCCAGGATACTATGAAAAGAAAGGCTGATATCCATTTTTCTAACCTAAAAGAATAGAAAAATCAAATACTATGGGAGTGGAAGGGACAAATAAAACAGAAAAATATGTTGTGGAAGGGAAAGGAATAGATGAAGTCATGAAAGAGAGAAACATATGGATGGCAAAGAGCTAAAAAGAAGTGAAAGACATAAATCCATCATCAAGTGAGTGAAAGGATTAAAGAAGAGGGTTATGAGATGTGTGCCTTTCAAATATGTTTAACATTAATATAAACTAGGCAAACCTATTTTATTTATATAACAGTCTTTATACCATTTTGTTCAACTTTGCCCATCATGGTTACAGTCAGTGTTTTTAGATATTGGTAAGCGGTATGTATTAACTTAGTATTAAGACAAAGGGTGCTACAGTAGAGATGCTAAAGGTAGCTGCTTGGGTACTTATAGGAACATTTGTTGTTGCGTTTTTTATGTTATAAAAATTTGAGGTCCAGTGTATACACCGAATATAGTATATGCAGTATATAATTTCTTGTATCCACGACAACCATGCAAGTACGCTTACTTCATTGCCATCCCTCGTAGTTCTCATGCCACCCCCTTGCCACCCCATAAAAAATTTTCTAGATCCGCCCCTGCATTACAATATTAAGTTGCTCCCAAAAAAAGTTACTAATTGCATCACTTCATGGAAAGTAATGCTTACGTTACTTTTTAGTTACTTTTGCATGACTTTTTCTCGATCTCTTTCAGGTCTTGCAGGTGTTTTTATGACTGAAAAATTCTGCATTCCGAAATTGCATATTTCATCACAAAAATGTCGAGGTCTGGCCGGCTATCTCTGTTTCTGACTCAAACTGTTCCCACACAGTATGTTGATTTAATTCAGTATACATCTTTTTTTTTAAATCTAATTAATTAAACTAAAAAATTACTTGCATTACTTTTTTGAAAAAGTAACTCAAATATTACTGTGTACATTTATAAAGTAATGTGTTACTTTACTCGTAACTTCAGAAAAGTAATATTAGTACGTAATGTAATGCGTTACCCCCAACACTGTACGCTATTATATTTTATGAATACAATGAGATATATCAGGCAAGGCCATCTGGAAGATACAGAAACCCTGAATTACTGAGTGATGCATAATGTTTTAGTGTTTTAACAGACTGTTGTTCCAGCATCTGCCACCCTCCAAATGAGCCAGAGTCTGTCGAATCAGCAGAAAACAAGCATGAATCAGTCGGAGAGGTTTAAAGACGGAGCACAAGTGTTTCACTGATACTGGCCTTCATCTTAAACTCTCATTCCAACACCTCTTCATCTGTAAGACATCAGTTCTGCTCCATCTCTTCAAACTGAACGCAACAACATATAACAAGAGAGAAGATCTTATCACTGAAACTATTGCCTCGGGTCTAACGCATATAATTCTGTACTTTACACTTCCAGCCGAGGCATTTAAAGCGATCGTTGTGTCTGTTCTGGGAAACAATCTCATGACTGGATGAACACAGTGATTGGCTTAAATCTGAACCAAGGTTTGGTCATTTAACAGAGCGGTTATAAAAACACTGACTGCCTTTAAGAGACCTTTTCTGTTTCATAAACCGGACATATACAGTATAATATCTGTGACAAACACGTACCCCTAAAGTTTCAACTGCAGAACAGACATTTTCACTGTTATTACACAGAAAATCGATACAGTTCATTAAACAGGGTTCCCACGGGTCCTTGAAATCCTTGAAAGTTTGTGAATCTGGGTAAAAAAATTCAAGGCCCTGGGAAGTTTTTGAAAATATACATACATAGATACAGGTCATTCAAAGTGTTTGAATCTATTTTATGCAAGAAGTTTTCTGGAAAAAAATCCATATTATTCCCTGTGTAGTGTAGGATAATATTTTTCCTTTTAAGCACACGTGCTAAACTGTTCTTTTAAATGCTTATATCTTCTGTATGTGAATGTTGATTCATACCAAAATGCTTTTTTTGCATAGTTGTGTTTGACACATGAAAACGTCTCGGGTTACGTATGTAACTGTTGTCCCCTGGGAAGGGAACGAGACGCTGTGTCTCCCTTGCCATACTTCCTGCGTCCATGTAACGCCATCTTTGGCAATATTTCAGAAAGCGATATACTTCCTGGCTCCCACGTCACCCTGTCTTTGTCGTTAAGCCTCAACATTGGTTGAATTTGATATTCACATTCAGACGCACTTACCCCTGGAGGCGTCCCCGCAGCGCGAGTTCCCTCGAAAGGGATCTGTAACAATGTATCTTAAAAGATAACACGATGTAACCTTGCTATCACTTGAAATGTGTCCCCACATTCAGTCCTTGAATTTGAGGGTATTGGACCTGGAAAGTCCTTGAAAGGTCCTTGAATTTGAAGTTAACTAAGGTGTGGGAACCCTGATTAAACATCTCATTGAACTTTTGGGGTATGTTGCCAACCTGAAGGGTCACCCAAAACCAGTGTTTGAATTGTTTAATTGTGGAGGGTCTGGGGTGGTCCCAGACCTCCTATAAGCATTGAGGGGCCCCTATAAAGCACAAAAATATGAATTAGGGGGGTCCCTGTTTTTTTTTTTATTAAAATACTACATGAATTAAAAATGCTGTGATACTGTCTATTATTCGTCCAAATTTTGCAATAAACTAATCCAAAAGATTTCTACATGTTATATTTAGATTTAGGATTGGGTTAGGGGCTTTAAAAAGTTATTCTCAAACTATTATTTCACACTAATTTGAGGGGTGAAAAATGGTTAGGGTTTGAGTTAAGGGTAATTTGGGATTTCTTTGATTAAAACGTTGATACAGGACCAACAAAAAATTTTGATCCAGGATCTCATCTTTCTGTGTGAAGTCACGGTGACCCTACTGTATAATGATGGGGGCGTGGCTTAGCTAGGGGACCCCCATCATTTTTTGATATAATTCAAACACCGCCCAAAACTGAAATTTCGGTCATCTTTTATGCCCCCTTACGTTGCTCTAAACCTTCTTTATTTCTTCAGATGATTTGATACATGATTGTAAGCACACAATTGATGGCACAAAATTACTTCCATAGTAGGAAATTAAGAAATCATTTATGAAAGAAATACATTTTGTATTTGTGTACATTTTGTGTACATTCTGTGTATAATGTGTAGTGCTAACTGTATGTATGTCTAATAGTACACCGTGTGTACCGACTATTTGTATGTGCATATTGCACATCTTTACCTGTTAAATGTGCATATTGCACATTTTTTACCTGTTTTCTTTTGGTTATATGTTAACTAATTCTGCAAGTTCTGGAGCATGCTCCCAAGAATTTCACTCACCAAGGCACATGTGCTATGATGATGTGACAATAAAAGTGATTTGATTTGATTTGAAAGTCATAATTTATTAAAATATATTTTGTATTCAACAGAAGAAACTCATACAAGTTTAGAACAATGTGAGGGAATAAAATATTTTTTTGGGTGATCTCTTTAAACAGCCTATTCTTGGTTTTTTAGTCAAAATTAAGATGTTATACAGTATGTAAATATATAATCTTGCTAGATATTGTAATCAGTCAACTGTATGATCTTAAATGCTTAAATAAAAACTTAAATTTGTGTGCGTAGTCTTAAAATGATTGATATTGCCCTTGTGACAACTTGCCCTGACTTCCCCTCTAACCTTTATCTTTAAAGCAGAATTAATGTTTAGACATTGCAATAACCAATCAACCGTCTGCTCTTTATTTCTAAACCTCTCAGGATGAATGTAATGGATCCTTTCTGCTCACCTGGATCAAGTTACCTTCTTTCAGTACAGGTGTAGGTTCTTCTCAGGTAACACAAAAGCTACTTTAGCTTACTTTGCTGTGCTACTTGCCCCAGTTTTTAATTTACTCTGACTTGACACTATTAAAGGTTTCACTGAAACAAGTGTGAAATAAATGTCTTTCTGTTGTAAATGCTGGTGAATCACCTTCCCTTTGGGTGATGACGGTGCAGGAGTATTTGAAGCTGAAAACTATTTGCATAATACTCATGCAAAATTCATGAGCTCCGCTCTGAGCTACAGTTTTCCTGCTAAAACAACAAGCTTTAAAAAAGGTAAATACTCAAGGTTTTGACCTTACAATGGTGAGGTTAATCTGAAGATGGTTTAAAAAATAATAAAGGCTCTCCAATAGCTTTTTAAAGAAGCTCAGGTGACCCCTTATGATCAAGAACCATTATCAACCACATGTTTCTCGATTGCTTTAAGCAGCACATGAACGGATGAAGAGGAAAATAATAACTTTTCAACTTTGTGGAACTTATAAAGGTCCTCTTGGCTTTATTTTGCATGGTGATAATAAATGGGAAAATAAATAAATTAATAAATAGTACAAAAGTCATGTAAAGGTGGTCTCTGCAAGAAAGTAATGGAAAATAAAGCGCTTAATTCTGACAATATTGATCTTGAAGATGCACTTTTGTGTTTCTGATTTTATGTCATTTTTATTGTGCAAATCTTTTTGAAGTGCTATAAATAAAAACACCTGCTTGCTCTGTTGTTGTGTATGGATAGTAGATACCTGTTCTGGTCCTTGGAAGCAAATCCTGCACACTGGGGTGCCTTCAGCATAACTGATGAAGGAAAATCTCTCATCCCTGCGGTCCTTTGAAAAGTCATCTGCTGCAGCACTTGTCCAACCTGACCCATCTGCAGATGCCTCCGGCCCTATAGTGTCCTCTGTGGACGGGGTACTCCAGTGTCGAAGCCGATGGGCTCGTAGGCTATTATTATTAGTAGAGGCATAAGGAGTGATTCTGGCCGTTTGTCCGCTCATGGGGCTTGTAGGAGCCTGTGGCCGGAGCAGAAACACCTTCAGGTCACTGAACAGGACGCAACAGCGGCTTTTCAGCATGCCGTGACCACCCAGTTTAACCAAGGAAGCAAAAAATACACAGTCCAGGCAAAACTAAAGTTGTAAGCCCGCTTTTAGTTTAGACTGAAGAATCAATGCATAAAAGCCATGATACTCCACAAACCTGTTGGCCATTTAAGTGCAAGCTTCAGTCAAGTGCTATGTCCTCGTTTACTTTCCAATTCAATTATTCTTGTTGAGTTCATCAAATATTTATTCCAGAGGTCAGCACACAGGTGTCAAAAGCCATATGATTATGCAGATATCAATGCATCCCTGCTGAGTTTGTAATCCAGCACCTGTCCACCTAATGATAAAAACGTGTCTGAATGCATCCAAGTCACATGGATGTTAGAGCATTTGCATCCTCTCGAATCATTTTCCACGAGGTCCACTTTCAGATTTCGCTCTTTAAAGCTCTTGCAGGTGTATGCACCTAAAGGATAAAGCAATACCTAATGCGTAAGCAAGCACGGGCAATTCCAAACATTTCTGCAGGTGATGCTGCTGTCTGTAGACGCATCCGTGTCGTGACATTTGTGATGAAATGTTATTCTGCTGCAGTTTATGAATCTGCTCTCAGTGCCACGTTGCCCCGTGTGTTAGATCTGTCATTACGGATGTGCGCGGGCTATCCGACGCTGCGCATCGTCTTCGCATCGAGTTGCGCAATTCCTTATGACAATGTATCATAACCAATGCACGCGGTGAGATCCTTACTTCATGTGCACGAAATCCCGGTGGACTGACGGTGTGTGATGCTGCGGTTTCAGCACGCGGGTTCATGGGACAGCTCCCGAGGAGAAGACGTCACGCGGCGCGGAGGGATGCAGGAGGAGGGACCAGATGATGGACAACTTCACTTCTGATGACTTTAGGTTGAGTTGCCCATCGCGTCACTTTAAAAGAACGAATGCATACGTCATTTGACCTGCTTTTTTTAGTAATATTTGACTTTTACATTTATGCATTTAGCAGAAGCCTAAATCCAAAGCTTCTGACAAAACAAAATCCATATCTTTCCCTGGGATTGAACCCATGACTTCTTGCTCTACCCGTTGAGCTACAGAAAATATAGGATGTTGATAAGGATTTGAGCAAACTTCTAAATGTTACCTAAAATGTTATTTCCTCTCACACAGTGTGCACTACAAATATAAATGAAATAGCCCAAACAATGGGACTTGTTTAGCAGAGGTGTGCTATAGCACTTCAAGTTTTTTTAATTCTATTTTCCAAATAAAAGTTTTCTGTAAACCACAGTGGTGTGTATTAGCCTAAAAATGCTGGGTTCTTTTTCAACTCAGTGTTGGGTCAAAAAGCGTCAATCCCAGCCTTTTTGGGTTATATTTACAATGCAAAAATTTTAATGAGTAATACCCAGCATTTTGGGTTGAAACAACCGAGCATATGTTCAATTACAATGCAGCAGGTTAAAATAACCCAGCATAGGTTCAACTACAATGCATCGGGTTAAAATAACCCAGCATTTTGGGTTGAAACAACCCAGCATAGGTTCAATTACAATGCAGCAGGTTAAAATAATCCAGCATAGGTTAATAAATTACAATGCATCAAGTTAAAATAACCCAGCATTTTGGGTTGAAACAAAACTGTCAGAAATAAAGGTACAAAACTGTAACCTTTCTGTCACTGGGGCTGTACCCTTGCAAAAAATACAGCTTTGCACCTAAGGATTTCATTTTAGTACCTCAGAGGTACATACTGGGACCAAAGAAAGCTTAATGGTACCTGAAAAATACATATTTGTATCTCAAAGGTACTAAATGTTTACATATCTGTGCCTAATGATCCATACAATTACCTTTTTAAAGGATGCTGCCCCACTGACAGCTAGGGTACATATTTTGACTTTTTTCTAACAATGTAGGTCCTAAAGGTACGATAAAATTGCATTCTGTTTTGTATTCCTGTAAAGGTACCAAACGGAAACTTAGGGTACAGCCCCAGTGACAGAAAAGGTACAGTTTTGTACCTTTATTTCTGGTTAAATTACAATGCAGCAGGTTAAAATAACCCAGCATAGGTTAAATTACAATGCATCGGGTTAAAATAACCCAGCATTGTGGGTTAAAACAACCCAGCATAGGTTAATAAATTACAATGCATTGGGTATAAATAACCCAGCATTTTTAGAGTTGTATAGCAGTATTATAAATCCATATATGGTGCAAAAAATGTAAGATGATCCAGGATTTGGAAATACAAATATTTCAATATGAATTTTTACTGCACTTAAGCAACTTATAACTAAATATTCCATGCCTTATTATATAGTAAAATCAGGATGACAATGTGATAATATATAATATAATGTAAGTTATAAAAGGTAATTTATCTGTAAATTCCCAAGTCATTATTGTGATTCATTTCATAATGCAATCTGCATTATGCCAAAATAAATTAATTAAGGGTTTGTCATCCTAACATATATTTAGAGTGTAAATTTGATGTTTAAATGTTTATATTTATTTATTTTATGTTTATATATGTTAATGTATTTTTAAACATTTGAATATTGCCATGAAAGCAATTCTTCTGTGACTGTGTGTAAATTTAGATGGCAAAAAAATTTGGTGTTAAAGATGTTACTGGCATGATTATGCATGGCAAGTCAAGTGACCTTGAATAGGTAGAGGATGATCATGAGGAATAGACTCTCAATACAGTGCTTACTGAGCACAGTTCAAATAGTAGTGTTTAGGAAATGTTGCCATCAAAAATAATAATAATTTCAATAAAAATTGTTGGGATCAAAACATTTATATAAAAATTACATGAAGACCTGATGGAAAATTTGTGTATAATAAACTGGCCAAAAAAGTGTACATTTAAAATATATTTGTATGATTTTAAAGCTCGTTTAAAAAGATTCTCAAACCTGTTATAAAGTCTCGCAGTATAGAATAAACGATGCTTCTCACTGCAGCTCCAGCTGTCAAATCTCGACTCCCCATTGGAGAATCTTAACGTCAATCACCCACACGTCCTGGCTGACACAAGCGTCACGTCGTCATATCCGGTTGCGTGCCGCGTCGTTTGAAGTTGTTTATGCGTGAAGTTTAGCTCGCTAAATAATATCATTTGATTGTCTTCTTTTATTCCATTTAAATTAACATAATAATGTATTAATCGATTAATTAAATTCTGTTTAACGCTCTGCTTCTCGATTGGCGCCATTTTGTGGATATTCACAATAACGAAAGAAACAGAATTATATCCACAAGCTATGTAATGTAAAGTTAGTTTATGTAACATAATTATGAGAGTTTAATGCGAGGCAGGCATGTTCTTTGTGTTTTATTGCAGAAATGATAAGTGTGTAAGGGTTTGAGTTGAAGTAAGAGCCGTAATGTCTGTGAGTTTAACTCCAGAACAGCAGAGGCGGATTGAGGAGAACAGACAGCGAGCTCTGGCCATAAGAGCTAAGAGACACGCGCAGGGCAACATTCAACTGCCCCTCGGATCTGCCCCAAACAATACCACACAGACAACAGCATCTGATCCGACACGATCATGTACAGTCAACAGCGATGTCAAGCAGGTGGGCACCACTAGACACTGTCAGACTGTCACGAGTTTATATCACATGATAGCAGAACCGATTTTAAAGTACTGTTTAATTTCTGCTTTGTGACACAATGAAGAATAAACATAGCAGAAACAGAACAACATTAGAAACGAATATGTTTATTAGGGATGTACCAATACCAAAATTGTGCCGCTACCAATATTTGATTACTTAGAAGAATGACATCTACCGATAGTTTTGCTTTTATCCCCCTGTTTTAAATAATTATGTCATGAAATCCAAGATGTTTTTTCCACTTCTTTTGATAGTCAGGATATAATCTGCCCTGATCATTATCTGGCGATACCAATTATACGCAGATATATCGGTGCATATGGTTGCAAAGGGGAGAACGTTTCTTGAAACTTTCCATGGGATCTTAATCTGGGCAAAATTTAGAAATATTCCAAATTGGAAACTAAACGGAAATGTATGGGAATTATTTGGAAATTTATATAAACTGTATCGTAAATAAACATTTTCTTTGGTCATATGCAGACATAGATGCAAGTTAATACAGATTTTGAAGAATCCTGATATTTACGCTTATCAAGTCGTGGATTTATTTGATCAAAAATCCTTTAGAAATTATTGTAATATTAATGATTTCTGAAGGATTTTTGATCCAATAAATGCAGGATTGATGAGCATAAGATACTTCCCAGGTGAAAAATAATTATATTATTAATATACTTTAAAAAAGTGTACTTTACTGTAAGTATATTTTCTACATTTTGTACTATTTTCGTCAAATCTAAGTATAAGTGTATTCAATTATGTATTAACTTCAACTTAACATCTATTTGACTACACTTCAAGTGTAAATAGTATATTAAAATGGAACAACTTTTTTAAACTTTAAGTGAACTAAAATACACGACTGAAAATCAAGATTTATGAGCAATTAAGCACCCTACAATTGCGTTGTATCGCCATTCTAATGGAAATACACTTTAAAAGGCATTGCGGTGCAAATTATAGTTGTGTTTAAGTACATTTTGTCCATACACTAAAAGTATTCTTCTAAAAAGTACATTTTAAATACTCTTTAAATAAAGCACAACAAGTGGAAGCATACTTGTTTTATACTTCATGTACTTCAATCATATTTCTAATACACTAAAGTATATTATTTTTTACCTGGGTTCTTTCAAAAACATTAAAAATGGTGATGTGTCCAAAACTTTTGAGTACTGTAATTACAGTTAGGGATCGACCGATATGGATTTTTTTGTGCCGATAGAGGCTGACCGACACAGGCTGACGATTTTCTTGAGCCGATATTTGGAGTCGATACTACTTTTGCTCACTCAATTTATATCATAAAAATGATGATGCCAAATGTTACAAGTCTCAATTTTAGAAAACAACATTATTGAACTTAAAAAAAAATTATATTTAACAAATAATAAAAATAGGTGAGGGTGCTATGGAACCATGAACTGCACTCTCCACAATGACGAGAAACTATCAGCAAAGGATATTGATTTCTAGCACTTTACTACCACAAATACATATAGAGATGAGAAATAAAATCCCACTTTGTCCAGCTATGATCAGCTGTTAGGCCGAGCTTTCGATGTTGTCATTGAAAAGTTGGTTGTTTTTATCACATGATCTGCAATCGCTTGCAGCTTCCAGCACTCTGTCTGTAAATAATGCCGGAAAAAACTATCGACTAACACAGCAGCCACGTATCGCCCGATGCCGATACACTCGCAAAAATCGGCCCGATATATCGGTCTATCACTAATTACAGTAATGTACAGTAATTAGATATCTGATTTACTGACTTTATGAAATGATCTGTGCATTGTTATGTAAGAATAAATGCAAGTACATGCAGGGGTGTGGCCTTCAGTAAGCAGTGTGCTGGGTGCATGTGATTGAAGAACGTGCAGGGTAGAAATTTAAATAAAATTGCATTAAATCTTGTTGTTTTAAACAAAATAATGCTGCAAGATTTATATTTAAGTTCCATGTTATAGGCAACTCTGACATCTTTCAAATTCACAGTTTATTCTTGTTAATTCCCATATTTCCAATATATTCCTGTTAATTCCCATGGAAAGTTTCCAGTCTTGAAAATTCCACAAATTTTGCAATCCTACGGGTGCATCCCTAATATTTATTGGTTTTATGGTTATAAATGTTTTTAGTTGACCAGCAGTCATTTGATAGTCTCATGGACAGTTTTATGTATTGTTTTGTATATATCTAAACTATTATATAAACTGACTAATGCTTAAATAACTAAGCTACTTTGTCTGTGTTGTTTTCTTTACTGTTTGTAGCCATTTTTCCACCAAATGCTTTTCTATGACAGTAAAATACTAATGAAGTTGAAAAATGTATAATCTCTTTCTACCTCTAATGGTTGTTTTTGTCTTGCATGATCAGCTTATAGGCAAACAAAGTCCTTTTGCATCTCCGACATCCAAAACTGCTTCTGCGTCCTGTAGCTTTTATGGACAGACGGTCAAAGCACCCACAGGAGAGAAGAGGGCATTTAAAACCCCTGAAACTGGGTCAGGTGTTCCTACTAAGAAGCCTTTGGTGACTGTTAAAGGAAGATGTGTGTCACATTCAGATGATCGGTTCAGAGTGGAGGTCGGTTACAACGCTGAACTTATTGCCGCGTTCAAAAGCATTCCTTCCAAGAACTATGGTGAGTAGACGTGATGTGTGCACTTGAGTTTTCATATGTGGCTTTTTTAAATTATTCACCTGGAAATTCATTGGCCGTTATGTCATGTCATACATGTATGCAGTTAATATTTTTAACACACAAGGTAAATTCTGAAAGTATGTACAAAGCTCAGAATATAGCACACCAGTCATATGGGCTAGGGCTGCAACTAGGCATGGGCCCGTATTGAGAGTTTGGTAATATGATAACCTTAAGCAAAAATACCACGGTTTCGTGGTGTTGCGGTATTGCCATTGCAACACTAAAAGGTCTGCGGATACAAACAACAACTTTTCAACTGGACACAAATACATTTCATTTTTAAGTGTATACCAGGTAAAAAACCATAGTCGTTTTTGACACATGAAAACGTCTCGGGTTACGTATATAACTGAGAAGGGAACAAGACGCTGCGTCTCTCTTTCCATACTTCCTGGGTCCCTGTAACGCCGTCTTTGGCAATATTTCAGATAGCGATATACTTCCTGGCTCCCGCGTCACCCTGTCTTTGTCATTAAGCCTCACCATTGGTTGAAGTTGATATACACATTCAGACGCACTTACCCCTGGAGGCGTCCCCAAAGTGTCACCGCAGTGACGCAGCGCGAGTTCCCTCGAAAGGGAACTGTAACAATGTATCTTAAAATGTAACACGATGTAACCTTGCTCTCACTTGAAATGTGTCCCCACATTAAGTCCTTGAATTTGAGGGTATTGCACCTGGAAAGTCCTTGAAAGGTCCTTGAATTTGAAGTTAACTAAGGTGTGGGAACCCTGTATTAGGACATTCAAGTCGTTTTTACAAACATATCTTACAAAAATCATTACTAAGGTGCATCTTGTGACAAAACAATAACCCTGTGATATATTTTAAGATACGTCAGTGCAAGGTGTTTTTAAATGAAGGCAGCTCAAACATGCATTTTAGTCTGTGACTAGACTTAAGCCACGTCCAGGAAACCAGCGCTTAATGATTTAATCGTTTTGTGTAAACACGACTCATACTGTAGGTCACAAGATAAAAAGACTTTTCAACGATGAAAATATATTTTATTGTTGCCGTTATCAATCATGTTGATATGGACTGCTATTATGATTAATGTTTTTGTCCTCTGTGTTCTTTTGTGTTCTGGAGAAAAATGATAACATACTTCATACATTACTTTATTTCTAATTTCAGTGTTTATCCGTTGTTTATTTGTTTGTCATCACAGATCCTGCGACAAAGACGTGGAACTTCAGTCTAAAGGACTATCAGATGCTGAGTATGTCTTCATTCATGTTAGTGGCTTGACTCAGACAAGCAAAGTCTATATATTTTCTTATATTTTCCTATGGTACAGTGAGTCTAATGGTTTTGTTGTGTTTCAGTGGACCAGGCTGCTAGTTTGCCCTCCGTCTCTCTGAAACCCTTGGATGGAATGGAAGGCCTGAATATTTCAGCGTCCACCAGTCGCCCCAAAGATGCAGCAGCCCTGGCGGCTTTAATGAGACTCTGTCAGGGTTGGCAGAAACCAGGTGCCACCATCCAGGGCAAATGTGTTCTGGTTTCTCGCTCTCGTCTGGAAGTGGATATCGGATACCAGGCTGATGTTATTGGAATATTCAAGCAGATGCCATCTAAATGTTATGGTGAGTGTAGTAGAAAATCATTATGAAGTAAAAAGAAGCACTTGCCTTTGGGAGGATTTTTCTGCCAATTTTAAATTAATTAATTAATTAAATGCTAAAATAAAAATAAAAACGTTAAATTAAATTATTTCATTTTTAAGGTGATAATGCATCTTCCCTGCCAAATTGAAAAATAAAATGCAATTGATGATTTGACATTTCATTCATTTTCACTACAATCTTGAGGCAAGGCGTGTACTATTGTGTCCATTTATTTGTTCCTTTTTTTTTAATCGACAAAAAATGAAATATTTGCGGTTGTTGTATTTTTAAAACGCAATGTCAAATGACGAAATTTGAATTCAAACTATATATAAACATTTTACCCTAAAAATATTGACGTAGCCTATTTTCAGATTTTTAACTTTTTGCACCTATTATACATTTAAAGAATGCACAAATAAATATCGTAATAAAGCGATTATTACCAGTTTTCTAACCGTTTCATATTCAGACTTTTTTGGAAGTAAATCTGCCCTACTTTATAAACATCAACACATTTACATATCAGCACATTTAGTTTCTTTTTTCAATGCAAAGTAGATGACAAATACATGGTTTTACAATTAACGGGATTAACATCAGAGTCAGAGTTTGTGCCAATTCACTTGTTTTAGATAGAGCCTGATTTGTGAGTAATGTAGTGTAGTTTGACTGATCTGGTAAAGATTTCACCAATCTGAATAGTAATTTTACTCGTACAAAGGAAAGGGGTCATTTTAGGAACCGTAATTCTCCAGTTCCCTTAAAGATATAGATTACTATATGCAGTATAAATACACAAGGAGGTTTGAAACACTAAAATCAGTTTATTGTTTTATATTCTTATATTTTGAACTTAATCAAGGGTTAACATGCAAAATATATACTGTAAAACAATTCACAAAGTCTTTAAAGGACTCATCTGAATAGTCTTATTTAAATTGATAAGTTTATTTATGTTTTGTTCGGGACCATTATTATTAGTTTTAAGATTATATAATTTGGGCAATTTTATTTGTGAACGTTTTCACAAATCAGGCTCTAAAACATTTAAATTGGCATGAACACTGACTGCATGTTCATTGAAAATAGCCGTTAATTGTTAAAAACGTGTATTTATCATCTTCTGCATTCATCAACTTAACATAATTTGACTGTCAAAAACACTTTCCTTTGAAAAAAAAAATTTTTTCAATCTTGTATGTGTTCAGTCTAGTTTGTATTAAAATGCGTAGCCTATAACTCACGAGTAGCATAAGTAAGAATAATAAAAAGCGGATAAACAAAAAGAGAAAAGCACATTTTTCATTTATTTTTATTCTTTGTTAGAAAAGGAAAAATGAATGGATGCAAAAGTACACAAACCCAAACCCCACTCACTTATTAACATAGAATTTGTTAAAAAAGTAAAAGTTTTTTAATTTGGCAGGAAAGATGCATTATCACCTTAAAAATGAAAGACTTTAATTTAATGTTTACATTTTTTTGTATTTAATTATTTTTTTTTAAATTGGCAGAAAAACATTGCATACTTGCCATTTGTATAGTAGTCAATTTTAGATATGCACCAAAATGAAATGGTTGCAAGGTTGCATGTAATGTTTCTATTAGTTCTTAGAAAAATACAAAGCAAAAAACATGGGCTTTATCCATCTAATGCTTTAAAATAAGGAAAATCACTTAAAAAAGTTCCTTTTACATGAATCCTGTACTAATGCACTTTTGTTTGGTTGTTATTAGACATGAACACCAGAAAGTGGAGTTTCTTGCTGGAAGACTATGGCAAACTCAGTGAGTCACAATCAATTTTATAATTTAAATGTTTCTGAAGAGTATAAGACGAGTCATTACAGAAAGAAAAAGAATTAAAGGGGCTGTTTTGCCCCAAAACAACATTTAGTTGTCAGTCTGATGTCAAGCGTTTAGACAAACAAGCTTAACGTGCTTGTCTACTACATTGTGAGTCCCCCTTTAAACAATGTAATGTGTATTCTTTATCATGGGGTATGTTTCGGTTTTAAAGATTAAGGTCATACAGTACGTTCCTGTAGTAGATCATGGTGCTTATAGATTCAATCTCATCAGTCACACATACTGATCAGATGTGCGCCTTGATGCACTGTAAATTCAGCATAAACCATGAAGATATGATTTCCTGTATACAGTGTCACATCTAAATCAGCTGTCATCGGTGGAGATCGAACCTTTACCTCACGCTGTGATTCAGTCCTTCTCTTCTCAATTTGAGAAGAGCGAGTCCAGACCTGATGTTCCTCCTGCGGCGGATCTCTCCGGTGTCGATCCGAAGCTTACACACAGCCTCATGCCCTTCCAGAGAGATGGAGTCAAGTGAGTCTTTTACCAGTGGCATCTGTGGTTTTAAAACTCACAACCTGTCACTTCAAAATAATATTCTTGCATGTTTGCTATGGCGGATGTGGATTGTATGTGACAATGTCTGATCATTTTTCAGTTTTGCAGTGTCCAGAGACGGCCGTCTGCTGTTGGCTGATGATATGGGTTTGGGTAAAACCATACAGGCCATCTGTATCGCCTCATACTACAGGAGCGAGTGGCCGCTGCTGGTGGTCGCCCCGTCCTCTGTGCGCTTCACATGGGCCGAGGTAACGTCTCATCTTTAAGTGGTGGTGCTGTGGGATGCATTGAAATCAGACAGCGAGCATCAGATATCAATGCACAGGGTTCCCACGGGTTCTTGAAATCCTTGAAAGTTTGTGAATCTGGGGGAAATAGTTCAGGGAGCTGGGAAGTTTTTGAAAATATACATACATAGATACAGGTCATTGAAAGTCCTTGAATCTATTTTATGCAAGAAAAAAAAATCTATATAATTTCCTGTGTAGTGTAGGATAATATCATAAAATGTCTAGCCTTTTAAGCACACATGCTAAACTGTTCGCTTTAAATGCTTATATCTTCTGTTTGCAAATGTTGATTCATACCAAAATGCTTTTTTGGCATAGTTGTGTTTGACACATGAAAACGTCTCGGGTTACGTATGTAACTGTTGTTCCCTGAGAAGGGAACGAGACGCTGCGTCTCCCTTGCCATACTTCCTACATCCCTGTAACACCATCTTTGGCAATATTTCAGATAGTGATATACCTCCTGGCTCCCGGGTCACCCTGTCTTTGTCGTTAAGCCTCAACATTGAATTTGATATACACATTCAGACTCACTTACCCCTGGAAGCGTCCCCAAAGTGTCACTGCAGTGACGCAGCGCGAGTTCCCTCAAAAGGGAACTGTAACAATGTATCTTAAAAGGTAACACGATGTAACCTTGCTCTCACTTGAAATGTGTCCCCACATTTACTCCTTGAATTTGACGGAATTGGACCTGGAAAGTCCTTGAAAGGTCCTTGAATTTGAAGTTAACTAAGGTGTGGAAACCCTGCCTCAGTGGAAGAAGGTTAAAAGACAAATAAGTAAAACACCGCTAAATTCTCTCTCTCTCCCAGGCTTTCCGCCGTTGGTTGCCATCTGTGAACGCTGACAGTATTAATGTGGTGGTTAAAGGCAAAGACAATCTCCACTCTGGTCTCATTAACATCGTCAGCTATGACCTGCTCAGTAAGATGGACAAACAGCAACCATCCAGCTCTTTCAATGTCATCATTATGGTGAGAGAGAGCTGTGTTCTTGAAGCTCCATGGGTTTGATTCCCATACTGATAATGAATGTAAACATTCAATGCACTTAAAGCAGTTAAAGGATGTAAACTTTAAATCTCATCTGGTTTGTTTAGGACGAGTCTCACTTCTTGAAGAACATGAAGACCGCTCGCTGTAGAGCAGCTCTTCCTCTACTAAAGGTCTGACACTGAAATACTGCAGAAACATGATTGTAAATACTGAACAAATTTCTAAACTTTTCCAAGGTTTGTGGTCTGCATTCAAATGCTGATGTTTTACTTGAGAGAGGACTCTCGGGCATCCGCTTTATACAGCACGAGCTGTGCGCTTATTAAGTCAAATAAGTTTCTACAATATCTAGAGGTTGCTCAAAGCCATTGAATATTTCCGAAATCACATATTTTTGCAAAAACTGTACCATTTAAAAACGCACAACACACATAAAACTTGCTTCTTGAAGGGTAACTTTGTTCCAGTTATTTCAGTCTTTTCTGATCCGAGTAACTATATAGCGGACTTGCTTTGTGTTGCTTCAGCCATTGTCTCAGTGTATATTGTCTATTGTGCTTCATTCACATTGAAGCTGTCTTGCTTTGAAAGACATATCACAACTAAAACAGGAGTTAATTGCATGGAGCATGCTCAAATAGGTCCAATGCTGCCATAAGTATATATTATTAATAAATGCTAGCACAAAGTATCACATAATACACTAATGTGTTAAACTTGGGCAACCTCTAAATATTAATTATATTAATACATATTCGTGGACTGAGAGCATGAACTTTTAAAAGTTGAAAAATAAGGACCACGCTACAGCTTTGCCAGGTCCTCGGCCTTTTGGCAGAGTTCTGAATTTGGGTAACTTTTTTCTACAACCTGATCTCACAAATTTCCCCGGCATAGTCACGGAATTTTGTGCTAATTTTTCCGTGGCATTCTCACGGATCTCCGCATTTTTCCGTGGCCCTGCTACGGACTGTCTTTTTCCGTGGCATTCTCACGGATCGGTTACTCAACTGTTTTGTCCTATTTTCTTACCATTTTCGCTTCGGTTTAGGGTTAGATTTACATGAAATGACATCCCTACCCAAACCCAACTCTAACCCCAACGCCAGGCGACAATTGTTTAAAGTTTAGAAAATATAAAAAGAATAAATCAGAAAAAATTATATAAACCAATAGTTAAAGTGACATACTAATGCAAACACCAAAACCGAAGTGAAAATGGTTTGAAAATAGGAAAAAGCAGTTGAGTAACCAATCCATGAGAATGCCACGAAAAAAGACAGTCCGTAGCAGGGCCACGGAAAAATGCGGAGATCCGTGAGAATGCCACGGAAAAATTAGCACAAAATTCTGTGACTATGCCACGGAAATTCGTGAGATCATGTTGTTTTTCTAAGGGTTATCCAGGTTTTTATTACTGTAACAACGCATGTATATCACTTTCATATCATAATGAATTATTTATTTAGTTAATAACGAATAATGGTAAATTTATCAAGGTTTAATGTTGAATATTAAAATGAGTTTATTATTCTGTGGCAAAATTTCCTCCCAGCACGTCCTTGTAGACTCAATTCATTTTGTTTGTTTAAATTTTGACATTTAAAGGTGTTTTACTATTTAAAAGCTGAACAAACGTTTTTATTTAAGGCTTAAAATATCAAAAATATTATATTAGTTAAACTCTGTAGTAGTGTGTGGCTTTTGCACTTTTAAAAGTAAACTTCTACAAGTGAATACCCTAATTTAGTGCTTTATTTAACTATAATAAGTGAAAAATCGAAAATATTTATTTTTATCCGATTAGCCAATTAATCGAAACCCGATTAAATGATTATGGAAATAATCCCTATAAATGTATGATCTGTTATGTGCAGTTCACGTTACTAAAGTTACCACAGTTTTTTTTTAAGAGTATTTGAAGGATTTATTTGAAGTGTATTTAAGAAGTTTCAGGTGATTTTCTTTTTGTTTGTTGTCTGATGTTTCTTTAACAGGCTGCTAAGAGAGTGATCCTCCTGTCAGGAACACCAGCCATGTCCCGACCCGCTGAACTCTTCACTCAGATTCAAGCCGTGAAACCGTCTCTCTTTCCACGCTTCCATGACTTCGGCACACGTTACTGTGATGCCAAGCAGGTATCTTCATCTGTACATGAATCAAATCTTAATTGGTCACGTTTGATTTGCGTTGAGCCCTGACTAGTATTTGCTGAAAAACAAACGGACCACAGTTTTAGATCTAAAAATACTTACTATGTGGAATCTAGGCGAGTGTTTTGAAGCGAGTGTGAATGCAGTTAAAGTGAAGTGGATTCTCTCTGTCTTTAGCTTCAGTGGGGATGGGATTATTCTGGCTCCTGTAACCTGAATGAACTGAAGCTTCTTCTGGAGGAGTCCATCATGCTCAGACGTCTGAAGTCAGAGGTGCTCTCGCAGCTTCCCGCCAAACAGCGCAAGGTGGTTACCGTGACGACGGACGGCATCAACTCCCGCACCAAAGCCGCCCTCAGCGCGGCTGCCAAAGAGCTTGCCAAAGGATGCCGCAACGTAAGCCATAAATCAACAGTAATAATCTGCAACGTGTCTTTAAAACTGAAGTGTGTCAGCACTCAAACTCACACCAGTGATGCTCATATAAAACCAGAAATGTTTTAAAGAGTCAGAGGTTTGTACTGTAATTCAGCTACAATTGGCTCACTGGGTAATAGAGAAAAATGGCTTCACTTTTATTAGAAATGTTTCACAGTAAAAGTGTTTATACGTTTTCTGATGAACGTGCAGAAGTCTCAGGAGAAAGAAGCTCTTCTGGTTTTCTTCAGTCACACCGCAGAGGCCAAAACCAAAGCCATCATGTACGTATCAAGAATGCATTACACAATAAAATAACTATCTTCATAATATGACACACCTTTTGCTTTTACAGCTTTAAGATGTCAATTAAATCTTTGGTGTCCCCAGAGTACATATGTGAAGTTCTAGCTCAAAATACCCCACAGATAATTTATTATAACATGTTAAAATTGACACTTTGTAGATGTGGGTGTGTCCTTTAAAATGCAAATGAGCTGATTTCTGCACTAAATGGCAGTGCTGTGGTTGGATAGTGCAGATTAAGGTACGGTATTATTATAAGAAGATCCCCTTCTGACATCACAAGGGGAGCCAAATTTCAATGACCTATTTTTTCACATGCTTGAAGAGAATTGTTTACCAAAACTTAGTCACTGGGTTGATCTTTTTCTAATTTTTTAGGTTGATAAAAGCACTGGGGACCCAATTATAGCACTTAAACATGAAAAAGACTGATTTTCATGATATGTCCCCTTTAAACCTAAATTTATTTGATATACTGCATTATTAAAATATAAAGGGCACAGATGTTTTATTAAAAGTTTTTTAAATTATGAAGTAACATTGCATGATATTAAAGACAAATACGTGGTAAGTAACTTGCTAAAAATGCCATATGATAATGCAATATAATTATTTTATTTGTAAAATCAAATCAAATAAAAAATATTTTACTAAATATATATATATATATATATATATATAGGTTTCACATTTTTTCTGGGAGAAGACTTCATCGTGTTTGTTTCGCAAGTCTCTTTGCTATCTGCATCCACCTAAAACTTTCACGTTAACTTTTTGAAGTATAAAAATCATTCAGTTATTGCACACCATTGTGATATGCATATTGTTATATGAACATTTGCAGTATTTCAATAACTTTATTATATCCAGGGCTGGAAATGGGGGGAACGCAGGGGGACGGAGTCCGGGGAGTGAATTTCAAGGGGGAACGAATTGAAAAGGAATAAATAGAATTTAAAAATGACTCCCCATTATGAGTTTTTATTTCAACTATTTTTTTTTATTACACAGCTTGTTTAAATGCTTGATTCTGATTGGCCAGTCGTGACATTTGCACGTTTGTTATTCCTAGATAACAACCACTTAAAAAATTAAAAATACACGATAATCCGGATGCTGCAAATAATTTTGACAGATACAGTTTAATATTACACAAAATTTAAATATGTCTTTTAACTCTTTCCCCGCTGGCATTTTTTTTTAAAGTTGCAAGACAGCGGCAACATTTTTTTATGATTTTCACAAAAGTTTAATGCCTTCCAGAAAATGCTCTTCTTTAAATATATAAATATATATCCATATGTCAAATGAAACAATATCTCAAATGAAAAAACAGACCTCTCCTTTCAAACAAACAAAATGTTTCATCCTATCTTTATTTGTTCTTTTTTATCAACTCTCAAATATGGGTAGGTTTCTTAAAAAACACAGAATGTTGAGCAAAAAGCTGAAATAATAAAAAAAATTTGCTCAGAAATTTGATGCAGAGCGATCCTCAAAACTTACACAGACATACAGCTGTTTGCCCTAAGGTGAAACTTCCGGGTTTAATAAGTTGCAGAAGAGCGCCACTTGGTGGATAATAGCGGTATTGTGGAAAGCCGGAAATACTCATCATTGTCAGGGAAGCGTTTTCTCTTAATTTCTCTTAAACTCGTCAATGGTGGGAAAAGAGTAAATATTATGACATTATATTTACAAATGATTAAACCAAATAGTGTGTTTGAAAGTCTTGTCTTATCTTAAAACCGAAAATAAACGTATTTTCCTTGTGGAAGGTCTGCATTTGTTAAAAATGCAAATAAAATATTTCAAATCAATATTTAATGTTCCTTACCTTACTTATGAAGTAACTAGCCGTGTAATAAGTGGGATAATGTACAGTCAGCCGGTTGTTATCACGAAATAAGTGTGGCGCAAAATCCTACACTTAAAATCCACATCAGGTCCTAATCACACTGTCTGGGATTATTTCTGCGATAACAACCAGTTGCCTATATGTTATCTGTTACATGGATGAACTGAAGTGTGTGTTGAATGTGTATCTCAGGGAATACATCTCAGATATGCTGGAGTGTGGACGAGAGAAGTTTCTGGTCTTTGCTCATCACAAGCTGGTGCTGGACAGTGTGACCAGAGAACTTGGTGAGAAGGTTTGTCAGGTTTCTTTTAGTTTTTCAAACATATGCCATCAACTATAGACACATCCAGATCAAATCTGCAGAATTGTCTATTAAAACTTTTTAGATTTGAGTTTTTACTTGTAAATAAACATTGCAGAGGATAGGCCTGATAACAGATTGACTGACTCTGGGTGTCGTCCTCATGATTTTTCAGATGTGAATCCTGTGCTTGTTCTGTGCAGGGTATCAATTATATTCGTATCGACGGGTCGACGCCGTCAGCGGAGCGCCAGCAGCTGTGTGATAGATTTCAGTTTTCCCCGCAGAGCTGTGTGGCTGTTCTCTCAATCACCGCTGCTAACATGGGACTGACGCTGCACGCCGCCGATCTCGTGGTCTTCGCTGAGCTCTTCTGGAATCCTGGAGTGAGAACTTAATAAACTCTCATCAACATTCCCACACTCACAGAAAACCTGGAAAAGTCCAAGAAATGAATGGCATCATAAAATATCACAGACATTTCCACATCTCTGAAATATTTAAAGGTCATTTATTATGCCCATTTTTACAAGGTGTAATATTTACAAGTCTCAGGTGTGCCCAGAATGTCTCTGTGAAGTTTCAGCTCAAAATAGCCCACGGATCATTTATTATATGCACAAAAATGCTGTTTTCATGTCTGTACCTTAAAATGCAAATGAGCTACAGTTCCTTACTCCCTTACCAACAGACAGTGAATGCTTGTACAGTTTATTTAGCCAAATTAGTGCTACAATATGCTATCAAACACATTTGGAAAAGCTTTTGGGTAAATTTAACCAGTCTGTGGGTGGGGCTTTGTTTGTGTGACATCACATTAACAAGAAAATCAAACCGTCATGTCTAATGACATTGGTTTGGTTTAATGGGGATTCATTTTGATGACTGACTGAATTTTTTCTGCTGTACAGGTCCTGATTCAAGCAGAAGATCGAGTACACAGGATTGGACAAACCAGTAATGTGGATATTCATTATCTAGTGGCTAAAGGCACTGCTGATGATTACCTGTGGTGAGTGACACCTACACATCTACACTTTCTCTTTATTTAACATCTTTTTCTTTACAGGAATTCACACAAGCCATGGAAAACATGAAAATCAGGGAAAAAGTCAAGTTTTCTAAACCTGGAGAACATTTGAGAATTAATAGAGTTTGTCTCATACGAAATCACATTTATATTGATCTTTTTGCGATTTTGAAGCTAACTCTTTGTTCAAACAAAATAATTAATTAACCCTTCTGATTTAACATTCATCATTTACTCAGCGTCATGTTGTAGAAGTTTCTTTATACTGTTGAACACAAATGAAGATATTTCGATAAATGATGGTAAGCCCTGAACACAGTTGACGTAACCCATTGACTTACATAGTTTCTGTTCTTGAAAAATTCAAGGCCCTGGGAAGTTTTTGAAAATATACATACATAGATACAGGTCATTGAAAGTGCTTGAATCTATTTTATGCAAGAAGTTTTCTGGAAAAAATCTATATTATTCCCTGTGTAGTGAAGGATAATATCATAAAAATTCTAGACTTTTTAAGCACACGTGCTAAACTGTTCACTTTAAATGCTTATATCTTCTGTATGTGAATGTTGATTCATACCAAAATGCTTTTTGGCATAGTTGTGTTTGACACATGAAAACGTCTCGGGTTTTGAATGTAACAGTTGTTCCCTGAGAAGGGAACGAGACGCTGCGTCTCCCTTGCCATACTTCCTGTGTCCCTGTAATGCCGTCTTTGGCAATATTTCAGATATTGATATACTTCCTGGCTCCAGTGTCACCCTGTCTTTGTCGTTAAGCCTCACCATTGGTTGAATTTGATATACACATTCAGACGCACTTACCCCTGGAGGCGTCCCCAAAGTGTCACCGCAGTGACGCAGCGCGAGTTCCCTCGTAAGTGAACTGTAACAATGTATCTTAAAAGGTAACACGATGTAACCTTGCTCTCACTTGAAATGTGTCCCCACATTTAGTCCTTAAATTTGAGGGTTTTGGACTTGGAAAGTCCTTGAAATGTCCTTGAATTCGAAGTTAACTAAGGTGTGGGAACCCTGCCTACTGGTCAAAGGTTTGATTTCTTTATTTCATTGCAGTGTAGGCTGGCATGAACCCATTCATGTGCTGTCATTTTATATGTGGCTTGCTTTTTCTCAGGCCAATGATTCAAGAGAAAATGAATGTTCTGGAGCAGGTGGGCTTGTCTGAATCTAATATTTCCGAGAAGGCAGAGTCTGCCAGCTTTCACAGTAAGGTTGGTATTTTGATCAGACTATCAGCACATTTTAAAATCATTAATAAAACAATAAATGATATCCCAGACAGAATATTCAGACTTTCATTTAAAGAATTAGAGAAATAAATGGTCTGATTCTTCCTCTGTTTGTCAGGACCCTCAACAGCTGACCATCACTGAGATGTTTCAGAGGTCCTTTGATGAAGATGAGATGCTGGCATTACTCAGTGAAGATCAGTAAGAACATTCATCAAATAAAAGCTTTCATCTGATTTCTGTTTATCTTAAATATTTCCTGCAATAGTCATGGCCGATATATCCCGTCAATCAAAAGAAAACTGGAAAATGCGATTAATGTATGCTCTGTGTACAGAAAATTTAAAGACAGATTGGATATACGTAACCGTGGACCACAACAGTCATTAGTGGCATGAATATATTTGTAGCAATAGCCAACAATACATTCTATCTAGGGCTGGAAAAAAAATGTTTTTTCTAAATATTTTAGATTTTTTTCTCCCCCTCTGCAGTATAGCGCAGTATACATTTTACATTCACCAAATCTTCCTTCCTTCCCAATTTTTTGTTGATGCATTTTAATTAAATATAATAAATATATATTTTAAAAATATATACAGTTTGCAATTATTTTGTTTTAAATGGGGGCGGGGGAAAAAAATCGAATCGTAAATCGAGTTTTTTATAAAAAAAAAATCACAGTGCCAGCATTTTCTAACATTTTCACAAAAGTGTAATGCCTTTCAGAAAATGTTCTTCTTTAAATATATAAACATAGAATATATCAAATGAAAGCGAAGATCAAAACATACATTGAGTTTGAACTGTTTGACCTGAGGGGTTGCTTCCGGGTTTTATAAGTTGGGTAAAGAGCGCCACCTGGTGGATAATAGCGGAAATACGTATTGCCAGAAAAACTCGTCATTGGCAGAGAAGTTTTCTCTTAATATGTGTTGCTTCATTTGGACATCCTTAGATTTTCAGATAATTGTATCTCTGACAGACATTGTCCTATTCTAACAAACCATACATCAATGAAAAGTTGATTTACATTTTTAAATTGACTGTATGACTGGTCCAGGGTCACATAATAGATAGATTTCATTTCTCACTGCAGGTCATTTCAAAGTTTTCATGTTTTGAAACATTGTTTCTCTTACGCTGAAAATACACACAAATAACAAACAATTTGTTAAATGTTTATTATTTGTGGTAGTTTATTAATAATTCATAAAGAACAGTTTTACTGAAGATGGTTGTCTTTTTCAGCTGCCATACATTCAGAATCGCTTGATCCTTCAGATTTTAACGTTTTCATTAAATAGATTTACATTTGAATGGAAGAATTGAATGATTTTGGTTCTGATTGAGATTCAACAGTTACAGCTCCATAATAAAACAATTCTTGTAGGTATTTTGAGAACTTTACTGACAAACAGTTTTTCAAAGTTTGAAGCACACAATAAGAGCTGTGATTGGTTTAAAACGGATCTCTGATGCCTGACTTTCTTCTCTTCACAGATGATCCAGAAGATTTCATGCACCTGTAAAACAGAGAAGTCTTGTAAAGATTATGACATTTGAGTTTGTTTAGTTTTTTTGTTGTTGTTCATTCTAACCATGTGTCAGTAATGCAAAGTGTACCGTCATGGTAAATATTTAAGTTATGACAAATCTGGCATTCAACTTCATTAAAGAATAAGCTGAAAATACAACCAGAGTTTCATAGTGATTTTAAAATCCATCCGAGAATCTCAGTATCTCTTCAGTGTTGTAAGATCATTGTTTTGTCACTCAGATCAGTGTATAAACCTTTAAAACATTTCTAGTTTTGATGATGATATAATTCAGAATCAGACCCGTGTCCTGCTGGCTCTCGCTGGGTGTCTCTGATGTTACTCTCTGATCTGAGACGGCTCCGATCTCGTGTGATATTTGCTGGCTCATTTCTTCACCACCATCTGCTTATAAAAAAGGATAAGAAATGATTTTGTGTTTTTATGTGACTATAAAAAGTCACTTTAGATTTAAGCAATACTACACTTTCATAAAACAAAAATCCTGATCATTTGCTCACCCCCATGTCATCCAAAATATTTATGAAAGTGGAATATTCCTTAAATAGTAAAACTCAAATATCAAAAAATAAAGGAGCGCTACCCGGACTCAAAAAAATATGTACAAATCGAGGTGCTCTTTGGATAGGGGAATGGAAGTATAGCAAAAAACAAAGAAAGACTCCAAGGCACTCTCTAAAAAAGTAAAAAGTCTTTATTAATACGGCTTGGTCATAATAAACCTTTAAAAACTACGACACGTTTCGGCATACAAGCCTTCATCAGGGAGTAAACACATTACAACAAATAGGAAGAAGTGGGAAGATGTATTATTTTAATTTATTATTATTAAAGGTTATAAATTTCTTCCTGTTTGTTGTAATGTGTTTACTCCCTGACGAAGGCTTGTATGCCGAAACGCGTCGTAGTTTTTAAAGGTTTATTATGACCAAGCCGTATTAATAAAGGCTTTTTACTTTTTTAGAGAGTGCCTTGGAGTCTTTCTTTGTTTTTTGCTATAATTCCTTAAATAGTCTTTTTAATGGATTTGACAAATTTAAAATTCATTATTGTTAACTTTTTTAATTCCAAACCCATGTATGGTTATTATGAAGTCTGGATCACTGTAAAGTTACTCTTCCTTCAGTGATGTATTATCAGATATTGGTTTACTACTTCAGTTATAACCTGTTGAGTTGGGCTCGGTCTCGTTCCTCTGGTCATCCACTGTTGATGATCTTGATGCTTGAAGGTTTCTGAGTTCTGCAAAGCTTTCCTCTGTTTCTGCAGAAAACCGAAGATTCACATCTTAAATATTACACAATAACTTTAGAGATGAATGTCTGTAATAAACTTCTGTTGAGTACCTAAAGCAGGAGACAGCGCGTCATGAATGAGCTCGTTCTCTGAGCCGATATCTCCAAAGATGAAGTTGATCTTCTCATGTGCTTGTTCTGCATTGGAGGAACCGTGGACGGCGTTCTCTAAGATGTCTTTAGCGAAGCGAGCTCGCAGAGACTCTGGTGCCGTATGTTTCGCCTCGCCGGGGTCGGCTGGACCCATAGCCGCTCTCCATTCCTCCACAGCGTTCTCTTTAGTCAAAACCAGCATTGTACACGGACCACTGAGAAAAAAATCAACCATTATTTATCTAAGCTACACTCTTTAAGAACACGGTCCTACCTGTTGTTATCCAAGTGTTATCAAGTGTGTGTAACTCACCGGCACATGTAATCAACTAGTTGGCCGAAGAAGGGTTTATCTCTGTGTTCTTTATAAAATTCTTCTGCCATCTCTCTGGACAGAGCCGCATCTTTCAGATGAGAAATTGTGAATCCTCTGGCCTGAATCTCATTCAGGATCTCCTCTGATAGTGAGCAAAAACAAACTAATATAAGATTTTTAAGTTCCTTCCAATCATTTACATAGTCAACATTTAAAGTGGATCAAAAAACTAACAAAGTTGTCCCAAGACGAGAATGGGTATTGTTCAAAATTTGAAGACAACTTTTAAAAAAGGTTTGGATTCACTTCAAATGTTGACTAAAGGATGTAAGGAATAATGGACGACAGGCCTTGTTAATTCTGCGTTTGTGCATTATTTTTGAATAATTTAAAGGACCGGAGTCTATTCTTCCGGTTACCACAAACATTGCTCTGCTGTCTATTTTTAAGATATTTGACAGGTTAGGTGTGTGGTTTACAGAAAAATAATAAACACCAATGGAACATTTCTTAACCAATCAGAATACCGCATTCAACAGACCCGTGGGATAAACTGTTTTATACGAAGGCGTTTTAGTGTTACATAGAAAAAATAAATAACATTTTTAATAAAGTCAAAATATTTCAAGAAAAAACTGGTAATATTTTAAGGATTGCACAGAATTGCAGGAAACAACATTGATGTAGCTTCTGTTAGACATGGATGTGGAGGATTTAATTAAATCTTATTTTAGGATGAGATTTAACAATAAAGACATCCTCAATTTTTAACACTCTATTAACATGCAGTAATAATAAGCATCCAGACACTGCAGAATTTGTTTCCTGAAATTCTGTGCAATCCTGAAAATAGTTTGTTAAGGGCTCGTAGTTGTGCATAGGTTCTGCGTCGGTTTTCATTTATACTTTTGCGTCGTCGTGCAAACACTTACGCAGACCGCTGGTAGGCAGTATCCACGCGTGCAACCACAGATACCTTTGACGCATTTTTTTTTACCTGACAGAAGGGGTTCTGGTGGACCAATCACAGCTCTTGCGTTTCGCGTAGAACTGACGCGCTGTTAAAAATTTTGTGAGGTGCACGTCAGGCTACACACAGGCTACAGATAACCTACGGTGTAGAGCTTAAGCACGACTATAAACCAGTCTGAAAGCTTGTTCTTGAAATATTAAGGCTTTATTCTTGAAATATTTTTACTTTATTTTCATTATTATGATGTTATTAGTTAATTCTCATAAATTTGACATCATTCTCGAAAGGTTTTGACTTTATTCTCAAAGTTGTATTTTAATTATATTATTGTATTATAAAACGCTATTGTGGTTTCATGCAGTGTTTTTGCAAAAATTGTCAATAACACAAAGGGCCCTATTTTAACGATCTGAAATGCAAGTGTGAAACGCAAATCGCAAGAGTCTTTGTGGGCGGATCTTGGGCGCTGTTGCTTTTTTCCCGGCGTGAGAAATAACTCTTGCGCCAGGCGCAAATCAATAAGGGGTTGGTCTGAAGTAGGTTCATTATTCATAGGTGTGGTTTGGGCGTAACGTTAAATAACTAAATCAGAACGTCATCCAACATTCCCTTTAAAGGTGTTCTAAGCGAATCTGCGAGACGTTAGTTTTTGTTGACGTTTGAACTGTTTTCAAACAGACGGAGCATAGCTAACTCCTCCCCCTCCCTTCCGTGCTTTCATGAACGCGCCCAACCCCCACCCCCAAATCCTTTTTGTCGTTTATTGGCTTGAACCCTTTGTTTTGTTTTGTGCTGCTAGGTTTGGCCACTATGTTGATATTGTCGTTGTGAAGCCTGGGCTGTCTACAGAGATCGCGTTTTTTTACAGTTTGATCAGCGGACAGGCAGCAAGCAGATAGTGAGGAGATGTTTCCGGTATGTAAAAAAAAATGTTTTATGGTCTGAATCGCGTCAATTCGCTTAGAGCACCTTTAAACGCAAGTGCGCAAGTTCTATGGCGGGTTGCTATTATTATGACGGATTTACCAGGCGCACACCAGGAGCGGTTCACAGCCGAGGAGACCGACGTTCTTGTAAGAGCAGTCAAAGACAGAGAAGTTGTTTTGTATGGGGATAGGAGAAACCCGCCCAAATCGGCGTCGGTAAAACAGGCGTGGGAGGAAATAGCCACAATTGTCTCATCAGCTGGCATCCCCAGGACGTTGCGGCGCAAGCACAATGATTAGATAAGCAAAGTGTGTGCGCGTTGTGCACGCTATACATTATGGTCAAGCATGCGCAACTGACTTTTTCTGGTCAGTGGCGCAATTGTTTTTTGAAACTGCAAAATAGCATCAGGGAACACGCCTCCTTTTTTGTGCTGAACCGCCCAGGGAGCGCAAGTTCATTCCCTAGTTTGCCGACGAGCGTCTGTGGAGGGAAAAACCCGCTGTGCGCCGGTGCAAAATACGAATGATACATGCGTCACTGACAAAGTCAATTGCGCTGGGTGCAAGATAGGGCCCAAAATGTTAAAGGTTAAGTCTGAAAATCTCTGGTTACACGGATTCATTTAAATACTTGTAGCTGCATTGCAAACACATCTTTTTACATTGTGATTGTTTCTTACACTTAAAAATAAAGGTGCTTTATGATGCAATAGAAGAAACATTTTGGGCTGAAAGGTTCCATGAAGAACCTTTCACATCTTTAAGAACCTTTCTGTTTCACAAAAGGTTCTTCAGATCAAAAGGTAAGAAGGAAATGTTTCTTCTTAGAACCTTTAACGGTTCATTCAGGAACCAAAAATGGTTGTTCTCTGGCATTGCTGTGAAGAATCTTTTATACGCCTTTATTTTTAAGAGTGTACTGTCTTGCAAACATTACAGAAATGTTTTTTGCATTAAAAGCAAATTAAGTATAAATATTAGCGTCTCAGATAAAGATTTAAAACATCTGGGGCTTGATTTATAAAGCTTCCGTATGCACATAACGGGCTCAAAATGTGCGTACGCCAGTTCCCATGCAAAGGTTGTGATCTATAAAAAACAAACTTGATGGGATAATGGGATCTGAGGATGATTCATGTATGCACACTTGCAGTTGATCTGTGATTTACAAAGGGAACATTGCTTTGTTTTATAAGTCTTCATATTTATTGGGGAATGCCATTTTTGGCTTTTGTGCATACGTCAGGCATGGGTCGGTATAAGATTCTGGCGGTATGATAACCTTTAGCAAAAATACCACGGTTTCACGGTGTTGGAGTATTGCCATTGTGTTACATGTGTTTTTTTCAAATGCCAGCTAAAAATAAAGCCTTTAAATTATAATATGCTTTCAAAAACTATATAATATTTTTGTAATGTATATTAAATGTAAACATCAAACCAATCACACGATTTAATGAATTTTGTATAAACACAGCTCATACCTTGGTATCACCGAACATTTTAGTGGTTTTGAAACCTTGACTGTTTAAAACCTCGGTATACCTTGCCTAGCGTACGTAGACTTTTAGTTAAGATCCTACGCACAGTTTTATAAATGAGACCCCTGGACTATATTAACTGCTTATTTAAATTGAAATGAGACCTTTGTGTTCAGTGTCGGGTTTGATGACAGCCAGCGTTTTTTCTGGGGGGAAGAAGAAGTTGATCTCTTTCTCTGCCTCCTCTGAACTTCCACTGCCATGCAGCTGATTCACATTTGAGCTCTCTGTTGAAAACTGAGCTCGCAAACTGGATCAGAACCAAACATACACATAGAGAAATGATTAAAACCCATAAACCCATTACACTCGACAGACGAATTAAAACCACACACACAAGGAGACTCGGGCTTACATGCGTGACACCATGTAAAGTTTGATCTAGGTTTGATCTTAAGGTTTCTCAGGATAAACTCTGAATAAGGCTTAAAACAGCCATGTATGATAAAGTCCTGATGGATGGATAGATCGATGCAGAAGTGCTTGACACTGGTTAAAGACCTTAAAGGTTGAGTTTATTGCTATTTGATTCATTCTGACTTATTAACACAGATAAAGAGCTATAATCCTTGTGCTAAACAAATGCAAAGTGTTAAAAAGCTGTGACTGAGTATTTCTGGGCCAAACTTACGCCGCCTCTTTCCTACAAATTTCAGAAAGTTTTTATTGAACATGGGTACCCGTTACGTATCAGTGACCCCTTATTCCTTTTATGGGCACTTCCTCCAAAAACCACGCCCACACTCAATCAGAGTGAGAACGAGACAAGGATGCTTATTAGAAGAAGAAGTCACAGACATCACTGCACATGACAGCTTTGTTTTATATCAAGACTCAACAATGGCACAAAAGAAGAAGAAGTGTGTTTTTGGATGTTAGAAGAAGAAAGTCTTGTGCAGCTTTCTAGCCTTATGGAAACAATGGATATAGTTATAGGTACTCAAGATTAACATGAGATGTGTGTTTTGACAAAAAGAATCGTTGTGTGTGGTGAATGTGGCTTTAAAGCTCTTAGATGAATTGTAAAATTAATATATATTAATTTTGAATGAAAGTCAGATGAACCACTGGGAACCTACATGAGAACAGACTGAAATCTGAAGCTACTGTAGATGATTTCTTACCAATCTGGTTCCTCATTCTTAGCCTGGATGAGATCTTTGGGTCCCAGGATTTTTCTCCAGTGTTGCACAGCTCCATCCTTTACAAGAGCTAAAGCCAGCACAGGTCCACTGTAAACGAACAGCACACGAGTCAGTCTTTAGCATCTTTTATCACAGCACATTATTATCCTCATATTTCCAGTAATACCATCTTATTTATATTGTTTTTAATCTCTCTACTAACAAATGTTTACTCTAATGTTACTTTGCAACCAAACAATTGCTTTAAGTCATTGAAAACCATGATTTTACTGCGTTTGATGGACTTTACCTGGTCATGTTCTGAAGCAGGCTGGGGAAATATTCCTCTTCCAGATGAGAGCTATAAAACTGTCTGACCTGATCCTCAGACAACATGATCTCTTTCTGCATCGCTACTTTAAAACCGGAGGCATGAATCCTGCCCAGGATCTCCTCTGTAAACACAATATAATGTTTAAATCTCCTCTTAGCCTTTATGAAGAGCATGCTGGGATCACAATATTTGATATGTAAAGAAATTAATTTATACACCATCAAACAGCTTTAAAAGCTTTGTGAGGAAATGACCATCATAAATTCAATCAAGTGTGTTTTTCACTTGTTGTGTATGTGAGTAAATATTTCACACACATCTCTGCTACAAATGAACACTTAAAGTTGTGTGATCACCTTCATTGTAACAAATAGAGAGTTTGTTGTAACACCTGCTAGGAAATTTAGTTTAAACACAAATAATTCAATCAAATTCTGTTTATATACTAAAGGTGGATATTGTTTCTATATCTGCCTATAATAGATAGATATCCACACATTCATCCATCCTTCATCTAACCATCTTTGTATTATGCATGAATGCATAGAAATAGATTTTTCCTGAAAATCATAATTGTGAGTTATTTCCCCTGATATTGTATTAACAGTTATCATTTTGATGAATAGTATTTATATTGTTTTCATTTCATTATCATTTTATACCTGAAACTGTGTGACAATTAACCCCGCTTTAAAAAAAAATTTCAATCCCAGCCATCAGTTACTAGGAGTTGCTTACATGTTTCAAAATGATGTTATGTTTTAGGTAACAAGACAATGATTAAAGTAATATAAGGTTGGATTTGGTGACTTACACACCCAACTCAGAAATCGAAAAAATCATAAGATGATGAAATTTACTTCCATGCCTCCAAAACACTCTTTGTTTAATATCTTAACCAAAACACATCAAAACATTTTCACAAATTCACAGGAGATCTTCTGAGAGTAAGAGAAAAAGACCAAAAGCACAGATTGATCGGCCCTGTATAACTATGTAAAGTAGTCTTGTTAAAATTAACCCATGCATTAGTTTGTGCGCCGCTCACCCAAGCAATATAATTTTTTTAATACTCAGTGAATGCAGGGTTATGTGACTTTGCCCGTAAGGCAGACGTAATGTTGGCACATGCCTCTGTTTTCCCTGGCAGCGTCCGGGCGGATGAGCGCCAGCGTCCTCTCCACATGCTCCTGTTCCGGCCCGGCCCGCTCCGAGCCCGGGTTCGCCATCCTGAAGCTTGGGAAGAAGAACGCCAGCTCCCTGCTGCCCACCTCGCTGTCCCGGCTGCCGTGCAGGGCGTTGAAAACGCTCGTGGTGCCGTACTGCGCTCGCAAGCTGAAGAACAGACGACGACCAATGAGAAAGAGGAAAGCGTGAGAGTTGGAATAAAGAAGAAGAGAGAGAGAAGAACAGATGGTCTCTCTGTTGGTTCTCAGGCAGGGCAAGCAGAAGTCCACAGGATGTGTTTGTGCTATAACTCATAGTGCTGAAATCTGTAAGCACAATATGGAACCAACGGCAACACAAATCCCTGATACCCTTTAGAAATTACATTTAATTACAGAATTGAAATATTAATTATGCCTGGGAATCTTTGTGTTAAGACAATTCAGGTGGTTTATAGCGATCATATTAAACAGTGTGCATAAAAATGTTTGGTAACACTTTAGTAAGAGGAACATATTTATTACTGATATAACTCCTACTGCTTATTAATAATTAGTAGAGTAGTTGTTTAAATTGATGTATGGGATGATGATTACTGTTATGCATTAATATGTGCTTTATACATATGAATAAACAGCCAGTATGCTTGTAATATGCAAGCAAATAGGCAACTTCAGGGTTCCCACACCTTAGTTAACTTCAAATTCAAGGACCTTTCAAGGACTTTCCAGGTCCAATACTCTTAAATTCAAGGACTAAATGTGGGGACACATTTCAAGTGAAAGCAAGGTTACATCGTGTTACCTTTTAAGATACATTGTTACTCTTTTGAGGGAACTCGCGCTGCGTCACTGCTGTGACACTTTGGGGACGCCTCCAGGGGTAAGTGTGTCTGAATGTGTATATCAAATTCAACCAATGGTGAGGCTTAACGACAAAGACAGGGTGACGCGGGAGCCAGGAAGTATATCGCTATCTGAAATATTGTCAAAGATGGCGTTACATGGAGACGCAGCGTCTCGTTCCCGTCTCCGGGAACAACAGTAAAATACGTAACCCGAGATGTTTTCATGTGTCAAACACAACTATGCAAAAAAGCATTTTGGTATGAATCAACATTCACATACAGAAGATATAAGCATTTAAACAGTTTAGCATGCGTGCTTAAAAGGCTAGAAATTTTATGATATTATCCTACACTAAATAGGGAATAATATGGATTTTTTTTTAACTCCTGCATAAAATAGATTAAATCACTTTCAATGACCTGTATCTATGTATGTATATTTTCAAAAACTTCCCAGAGCCTTGAATGTTTTCCCCCAGATTCACAAACTTTCAAGGATTTCAAGGACCCGTGGGAACCCTCAGTTCAACCTGTTAAAAGTGAAAATAGGTTACCATACTAAAATGTTACCAGAACCCTCTGTGAGTCCACATGTTTTATGATTTTATAATCAGAATTTTAGTTTTGTAATGTAAACTTCAATTCTGTACATAAATAGTGACATGCAATGTACTTTTTTTCATAATACATATGAGGATGTATTTGTATTGTATCATCTTTTGAAGAAAAATTAGGAACAGGTACTTGGAAAAATGTCAGAATGTTTGTTAAATGTCAGACATCTTGTGTTTATTTATTTTTGTTTTTGGGAACCTGTCTGGCTGTTTCATCTTGGCCTCATCAATATCCGGTGGTCCAATGAATTCTCTCCAAGCTGGAATGACGTCCTCAGAACCCTCCGCCTTAGAAATGACCAGGACATGAGACGGACCGCTCGACATATACTGGACAAGCTCCTGAAAATAAGGCTTAGAGAACACATACACATAAAAGACATGTGAGTGATACACACACAAATCTACACAGCAATGCATTGATCTGCTATAACACATCATCAGCAACAATATAAACACACACACACAATGGTTTAAGACAGATGACCAATGCACAGGTATCAAGTGAATAAAGTCACAAAATCACTTTGTATGCATCTATTAAAGCAAGCTGGGGGGCGCAAGACATTTTTAAAATATATTAATTCAGCATAAAATTGTTTTATGTCATTGTTTTCATTTTTTTGAGGGGGGGCACAAAGAGATGAAAGTAGTTTTTTATGTATTTGAAATGTTTGATCATTTACCTCTGAAGCTTTGTGTTGATAAAAGTCTTTAGCTTCTGTTTCTGTCAACGTTTTCTCCTCATGGGCCAAGATGACAAATCCTGCATTCTGAATCTGAAGAAAAACAAACGTTTAGCGGTTCTGTGAGGGCTTGAGTATTGATTAATTATTGGCTGTATGTTATAAAGTGTTTAATACCTTCATAATAATCTCATTGGTTTTGCCGTGTGCAACCACATCTGGTTTTATAATTGCAACTGTGTATGACTTATTAGCAGGAACTAAAAAATAAAAATACAGCGTTCAGGTGATATCAGTGAACAGAATTGCTCTATGAGTGAGTTTATGAAGATCGATACCAAACACAGCTTCATCATTCATGTGATCTTCAGTGTCCTCATTCAACTCTTCTTCTTCAGTTAAACCTTCATCTTTCACCTGAAACAACACATGAAATGTCTTCATGTCAAAACTGTACACTGTAAAAAAAATATTTATTGTACTTAAATTTTTAAGTTTAAACAACTTGAATTAACAAGTGATTACAACTTTCTTCACTAGTGAGGAGTTGGTATAAATAAAAAAAGAATAATAAATTGAATGGGCTGAATATATGAAAACTTTATTTTTATAATTTATAGTAACTTCTAACTAGTTAAATAACTTTAATTCAATCAACCTCAGTACTGATCAAAACTACCAAATCTTCACAAAAATTCCATGATTTTAACTCTTTAATTGCCAAGTTTATAAATGGTGTCACTGATTTGGGGAAAAAACACACACAAAATGACACAAAAGTATAAAATATAAAAAGTGATTGTAACCTGGATTTTTTAAAACCTTTTTAAAACACAAACACACACACACGCACACACTCACACAATAATATGCTTTTATTATGGAGTTATCCTCCATATAACTCAATGTACAAGCCAGAAATTAAGCTCTGTTTTTGCATAGGCCTACTAAAGGGTTAATAGTGCCACATGGTGATCAACAGTAAAAATTACAAATTTTACCTCTTAGCAAAAGGAAAAAACACCAACATTCAAAAATGCATGATAAAAAGGCGTCATAGCTCTGTAATCAAAAAACGTGGTTATAATGGAAGTCAATGGGACAAAAACAGCCACTAACAATAAATGAGGGAGAAAAAAAATAAAAACTGATACAAAAACTAAAAATGCTTAAAGCCAATGTTTTTACCAATCTTTGACATGCCCAAGACTGTGAAAAAGGTTTTAAAGAGTAACTAAACCCTAAACAAACTTTTTTTAGTTAAAGATCTGTAAGAATGATGCTTTATTAGCCCTGTTCATTCATTTTAGTAAGTTTTTTGACATTTGTATATAAAGTGTTTCAATACTACAATATATGGTGTAAAAACGTCTGAGTGCTGCCCTCTTCAGGTTGAACGGTGGCCACTGCAGTTGAATTTTCCTATTGGATGTTGGGTCCAAAAAGTAACTCGTGACGTAAGCAGATTCAAGCTCACCACGCCCTTGTTACGATCTCACTACACACTTTAGTTCGTCCCCTCTATCTCCGTTGGGATCTGCCCACTTTTCTTGCATTTTTCAAATATTGCCAGTGGGTGGAGTAAGGCTCTGACCAGGGGTTTAGTTACGCTTTAAAAATCCAGGTTACAATCACTTTTTATATTTTATACTTTTGTGTCATTTTGTGTGTGTGTTTTCCCCAAATCAGTGACACCATTTATAAACTTGGCAATTAAAGAGTTAAAATCATGGAATTTTAGTGAAGATTTGGTAGTTTTGATTTGTATTGAGGTTGATTAACAGATTTATGAAAAAAAATTTGGAAAAAATATTCATGTGATACATTTTTATAGCCGTTGAATTTAGTGGATGTTTTCATCCACTAACAACACGAAAGGGAAGTAAATTTGCCCACGATATATCATTGAGTTTTTGAAAAATTTCAAAGCATTTTCTTAAAATATATGTCAATATAAGATTTGTCAACAAAAATCATTCAATTTGCTAAAACAGAGAGAAAGTTGTGGCCAAATTAAGAGTAAAAAAAGCCTTGCAGTGGATGAAAACATCCCCAACAACACATAAGGGTTAAACATTTAAGTGCAACAATGAATTTTAACAGTGTATGCACTGTAAAAAAGATTTGTTGGTTCAACTTTAAAAAAAGTAAGTTACCTGGTTGCCTTAACATTTTGAGTTGATTAAACTTAAAAATATTAGTTAACTCAAAAAAAGGTTTGTAAAAATTGTTGTGTCAACTAATATATAAGGCAACCAGGTAACTTACTTTAATAAGTTGAACCAACTTTTTTTTACAGTGTACTTGAACAGTTTGCTTTGTGTGAGGAGCAGATAGATGTGTTAGATGTTATTCACAAAGTTTGATCTTTCATACAGATAAACTGTGTTCAGTAATGTGATGTTTGTCCAGCAGAACTCACAGGCCTGCGTGTAGCTCCATGTTCCAGCACCTTCTTCTCTTTATTCAGCTCTTCTTGAATGATTTTCTGGAGGAGAGGAGCGTTTGGTCCCCGCAGAACTGCCACTAATTCTCCACCCTAAAACAGGAGAACCACGGGACACCGACACAGACGTTCATCATCACAACAAAAACTGCGTGAAACCAAATGGCATCTACAATATAATCATGTATTTTATAAAGATGCTACAAGTTTTTCTGGCATGCACAACTGTTTTTAAAATTCTTAGTGGTGATTCTCCTTCAATTCTTCTTTGTAATACAGCTGATTTTACTGTCCTGTAGTATAAAAATACTTGAGATTATTTTTATCATTTACATCAGCCTAAATTAAGGCAGTTTCTTTAAGGAAAATATTTGTGTACATTGTCTCAAATTTGTATATTTCTTTCTTTTCACATTTAGGTTTCCATAAGCGTGAAGCGAATCTTTTCAAAATGCGAATAAGAAAATAGAGACAGGACTGCATTTAGTTATGATTGGGCAAGTTATACATTTACTAGCAGTGCCGTTTGTATGCTGTGCACAGAAGAGGAAATGCAGAATTTTTAATGCAGGCCCGAGCAACAAGGGCATTGCGATGACGTCGAGCCCCATATAAGATAAAGACAACAACACCAGATCGCAAGAGTTAAATGTTCACTAAGTTATCATTTATTCGGCAAAATACCATCTCTCATTATTCACATTTACTTTACTTCTTCGCACAAGCCAAAAACCACCTCAAGTGAGTGTAAAAACCTTTTTTGCAAATTAAGGGATTTTTATTAGAAATTTGGCATTTTCATTACTCTTTCTTATGAGATACTTAAAAAAAATGCTCATAAATTGTAGTGATAGAAACCCAGTGATGATTTTGTGTGATTCCCCTAGTTATTATACTTGGACTATTAAAGGCACAATATGTCTTTTTCACCACTAGAGGTCGCTTAACATGCTGTTACGCTCCATTCACATGACGCGTTAACTTTAAATACGTGACGTCATGCATTGCTGAACAGAATTGTGGATCCGTTGGCATCGTGTCACATGGTGTTGCGTCACTGACACATGATGAAAATCTTTAACTATTCAAGCACCAACACAGCCATCTGCCAATCAGATTACCTTATGCAAATAACATAGTGCTGATGCCAACCAATTACGTTTATACAAGACCGAGGAACAGAGAAGCATAAACATGGAGGATTGTGCTGCTTTCAAATTGCTCGCGCAATAATTCTACGTCATCGGTCGATCAGTATGTGCAGTGCCACGTACAGTCAAACACACTTATAGTTTCTTTTGCATAAAATGCGAAAATCTAGGATTAACTGCACATAACTACGTTGATGTATATTTCAAAAGTCCTTCAAACACCGTTGGAAACATTGGGGATAATGTAAGTTCACGTGGTGTGACAAAAATTTGATAACAATGTGCTAGTAGTTTTTGGATATTTTAATGCAAAATCTGACATATCTTGACGTGGACTCACATCAAGGGTACCTAAAGTCTGCACTAGATGATGTCATCAAAGTGTGGACTCTGAGAAGGACCACAAGTCCGGAGTGTGGCATTTGGGACAGGGCCAGTGAAGTGACGCTGAAGGATCCACAATTAAGTGCGGCAACGCATGACGTCACCCATTAAAAGTGAATGAGAAGCGTTGACGGCTCGTGTGAACGTTTGCCCATACAAATATTTAGCTTGATATTGGTAAGCTATGAAACACAGCTGTGCAATTGAAAACATGTAGAGACAAACCGCATAAAACAGAAAGGTGGGTTCACATTTCCCTCTGTATTTCACCAGAGCATCAATCCCATCCGCCTCGGCCTGCAGGGTGATAAGACGGCATCAGCATAGCAGAAACTTGACATTTAAAATGATTGTTTGTGTGCTTCTTTCTTACTGTGACAAAATGCAGCAGATCGTCTCCTAACTCATTCTTTATTTTTCTGAAGAGACTGACAACAGCACGACAGGGACCGCACCACTGCTGGTACACATCAACCACTGAACAACACACAATTCACACAAACATTCATTTAAATTCATAAGACACAAACGTCTGCACGTCATTGCAGAAGATAACAACACTGTCATCTGCAGACAAATGATGTGAGAGCTTTCGTAACATCTGTGTTCACATTCAGTGACTCTTAAAGGAGTAGTCCACTTTAAAAATGGGGTCCATTGACTTTTCATAGTAGGAATAAAAAATACTATGGTAAGTCAATGGGCCCCATCTTTAAAGTGGACTACTCCTTTAAGTAACTCTTGTCAATGTGATTTTCAGTGGATGTATGACGTCAGTCCTCCTCAATGAGTCACCACATCATCACATTTAGGATCACAAAGTGTCCAAATACTTTTATCTTTGAAAATTCTTAGTATTTTATACAAAGCTAAGAGTTTATTTGTAAAAGTTTATAAATATTATTATTTATATATTATAATTGTGGCCTCTACACAGACAAACACACAGACACGACTTCTGTCTCACCTGTTAAGCCTTTCGTTGAAATAACTTCACTCCATTGTTCATCGTCATTAATATTAACCTAAATACAAAATGGTTATATTTAGCCATCGAGACAAAGTTTAAAAGCAATACAATACTCATACACAAACGTTGTTCTCCATATATTAAGAAACTACAAACCTGCAAGCTAATCTCCTTCTTTTTACCTGCCATTAAAATTCTTATTCAAAATACTATTTCAAAAACAAACAACTACACAATTAAATCAAAAGATGAGCTTTGATATTTCACTCTTGATGGCAAAATATTGCGTTGCTTTTGTTAATAAAAAGTTTCTGCGCTGCACAAACATCTGCACATGCGCAGCACGGACTGTTTCGCGTCCTCGTTGCTTGGTTACCGCTTAATACACGCTTCACTTCCGCCATCTGCTGGACTGTTTGTGTAATGCAGCGTTAGTACAACAAGCGCAAGCATCTGTGGGCTTCATTTGTTTTGGATAATAAAACACAAACACATTTAATAGTTAGATAATAAAGCATTACAGTATCATTTATTTATTTCTATTTAGTTTTCGGTAAACATATAGCTTACTAAAACTACAGACCATGGTACAGGTGAAAGCACAATATCTTATTAGGTTATTAAGTTAAATAAGTTATTAGGTTATAGAAATTCACAATTAGAATTAGACAAACAAATCATTGTGTCTCAATATTAGTACATGAACACTATAAGAAAACACACATTGGAGTGTGGGAATTACAAATTATTAAAAAGAAAGGCAAATAATGTCAGTAAATCTATCACTTTATCTGTCCATCATACATGAAGAGTTCAATGTAAAGAGCAGACCAGATCCAGCAGACATTCTGCTTCAATGCCACAACACACTGCATATATAACATTATATTTTACTATCATGTGTACAGCCAGTGTTGGGTGTAACTAGTTACTAAGTAATAATTTACTATAATTTAATTACTTTTCCCTTGAAAAAGTAAAGGATTATTCCTGTATTTTACTTAGTTCTGATGTAACTACATACTGTGAACATTTATGTATACTGTAATAAATAATGTATGTCTTTTATGAATCCTTATCACTTTAAACACTTTGGAAAGTTAATAAGAAAAATGGTAACACTCGTGTGTAGTTTACAATTCTCACTAATATTATTGAGATATTGGCTGTTTATGAATACATAAAAAGCACATATTAATGCCTGATTCTGCAAAACCTTATTCTACATACCAATTTCTACCAAAACTAAAATTTAACAAACTACTTTACTAAGTATTAATAAGCAATAGTTGGAGTATATTGAAGCAAAAGTAGTTAATAGTGAGAATTGGACCCTATAGTGGGACCAGAATAATTGATGTGCTTTTTAATGATTTATTTGAGCCGTTTCAAGCCTTTCCTTGTATCATTTAAATAGGACTTAAAAAGTAATTTTTAATAATGAAATACTTTTTGGAGGGAGTGATTTGTACAGTAATCTAATTACATGAGTGAAGTTGTCATTAGTAACTAATTCATTACTTTTTTGAGTAACTTACGCAACACTGTTTACAACTGAAAAATATTTATTAATCTGGACTGAAGTAGAGATAACTGTCTTGAGGAAATATAAAATAGGTTGTATATAATGAGAGTGTTTGCGTTAGAAAAGGCCAAGTAAAATCAATTTGGTGAATGTATTTTGAAGGGTTTGGGAAATGTTTGATTTTTTGGTTTTGGGTTAAGGATCCTAATCCAAGGTTCTACAATATGAATATAATTGCACTTAATGAGTCATTGAGAGCTTTGTGTGTTTTAATTTTGTGATCGAGAGAAACCGGTACAGTTGGGTGTGAGAAAGGCTTATGAAGGGTGGAGAAATGAATTCTCAGCCTATATTTTATGTGTTTATTGAATCAAGGATTACTCGTACAAACAGTCCTGCTGTTGTGATGGTTTGCTTAACTAGGACAAATATATAAACAACTTTATAGTCACATTTCTCTTTTTCAGTCTCTCTTTATTCTTTTTTAGGGCTGGAGCAGTCAAGAATTATTGAACATTCCTCATATGAGTCCAGTGATGTGAAGTAGAGCCAAAGACAACAATCGTTCTCAGAGCCGTCTAAATGCATCACTTTATGAGACCTTTATTTGAAGAAAAGGTCAATGCATTTGTGATTCTCAGACAAAAAATTTTCAGCATTTTACAAAGCTGAGGCTCAGCCAATCACAGTTAAGAGTCAGAGGAGTCTGTTTTATAAAGGAAAGAGTTCAATTCTTATAGATATTCATTCATAATCCCTTACAATGCTTGATGATTTGTTTGTTCAGGGTGTTTCTTGCTCAAACTTGCCCTCAGAAAATAATGTGAACACATTTTATTATTCCTTCAGATTCTGTTTATAATGTTATGCATGTGCAAGTACATCTCAAATATTACAAAACAAACAATAACAGTCCATCAAACAACTAGTCTACAACTAGATTTGCATTTCTTGTGAAAAAAACAGTAGCAAAAAAAAGTGTACATTTTAAATCATTGAATTATGTGTGATTTGAAAGTATCAAACCTTTATTTGTCATTGTCAAGACATTTAGTACAGATCAGGTGTGTATGTTATAACACACACACACACACACACACACACACACACACACACACACACACACACACACACACACACACACACACACACACACACACACACACACACACACACACACACACACACACACACACACACACACACACACACACACACACACATTTATATATATAAAACACACTTGCACTAATTACAGATCTCACTCTTGTTTTGTGGGTTAAAATAAACTCATTTATATTTAGTGATTTACTGTAATAAACACTTAGATGTACAATTGAGATGCACCAAAGGCAATTTATCAGACATTTTGAAACTGGGTTCACTGCCTAAACAATTCAGGTAGTAACAACCAAATTTTCATTTAATTCACATATTGTGTATAAAAAGTAAATAGCACCTAAAAAACGAAACTATTTGTAAATGGAGTTTGTACCGTATTGCAAAAGTGTAATGCTTAGGTTAATTTAATGTTTCTAACAATGTTTGAGGAATATTAAACATTAGAAATACTGTGAGAATAAAACACAAACACCTACATATACAGAAACACTTTTAAACTTCATTGCATCGCTTTTGTTGTGCGTTTTGCGCTCCCCACATGCACGTCCTGCGTGACGTCACTGCGGTTACGCGACTATATAAACACGCGTGTGGGCGGTCTGGCAGATTGTTTTGTGCTTGTGGTGTTGTTGAAGATAACTGACAATGGTGCAACTTTCAAAAAGTGAGATGAGAGATACGCTAAAGGCTGGTCACCCTCCTGCAGGTAATGTTTTTTAATGTATTTGTGTTGTTTATTGAATCAAACGCGACGCATTTGTGATTCTTTTGATTTTTTTGTAACGGATTTATGTTTAACGAGTGTTGCGCATGATGTTGTTGTGGTTGTGCATGTGTAATGTAAGATGAACTGAGTGTTTTAAGGATCGTGAAATGGGGGTAAACGAAACACGAGCTGTTTTTGTGTTATTGTGCGATCGACAGGATGTGAGTACGCACTTACGGTGCACGCAGCAACTTTAGTGTTTACTCTGATTGTGCCTGAGATTCTCGTGCACTTCTTACATAGACAACAAATCTGAACTCTTCGTGTTTTAACGACGTTGAGCGTAAATACTCGTCTCGAGTTTAGGACAAACAGGAAATTATATATATATATAAAAAAATGGTAATCCCTAAAATCACGTTTAAGAACTTTACAGGAGAACTAAAAGCGGCATTTGATTGTAATTAACAACATTGATTTGTCAAGACAACCTGACTTATCATCTGCAACGTAATATTTTTAAATTCTTTGTGGTAGAAATTTGCAGGCAAATTCCCTAGAGCGCTGCGCAGACTTGAATGCGTATGACGTCAACGTATCGCGAGAGTGGTGTAAACCCGATTGTGTTATCTTTTATTTTTCTATCCGCACTAAATGTCAGTGCATGTTTGAATGGTCAGGTTAAGGGGTGGGATTATTGTAATTAGACTTACTACCTACGTCACAAAACTAGTGAAATCTGAATAACCTAAAATTTCACATAGAGACAGAGCGCCGATATGCAAATTTGAAAACCACGCCCACCGGGGGGGAAAACAATCCAACCGTCTCCATTGACTTTGTATTGCGAGAGGCTGCCTCCTTGTCATTTCTGGCTTATAACAAAAAACAGAATAATGCCTAAAAGCTGCTGTGTGACAATATGTACAGCTAACAAGCCAAAGAACCCAGAAATAAGTTTTTATAAGCTGTCGAGCCGTAAAACCCAGCTTTTAAGGAGAATAAAGTGGATCGCCGACTACGTTTCCCCCTAGTGGACGCAGTTCTACTAATAGAAGTACTATGAAAAGTTGCCTGTTTCCACTTTTGTTTCTTTAAACGCTCGTTTTATGAGGTCGACAGGTTAAAAAAAACTTATTTCTGGGTTTTTTGGCTTTTTAGCTGTACACCTTGTCACACAGCAGCTTTTATGTATTATTCTGTTTTTAATTTTAATCTGTAAATAAGTTTTTATAAGCTGTCGACCCCAAAAACGAGCGTTTAAAGACACAAAAATGGAAACAGGCAACTTTTCATAGTAATACTATTAGTAGAACTGCGTCCAATAGGGGGAAACGTAGTCGGCGATCCACTTTATTCTCCTTAAAGACAGGGTTTTACGGCTTGACAGCTTATAAAAACTTATTTCTGGGTTCTTTGGCTTGTTAGCTGTAGATATTGTCACACAGCAGTTTTTAGGCATTATTCTGTTTTTTGTTATAAGCCAGAAATTACAAGGAGGCAGCCTCTCGCAATACAAAGTCAATGGAGACGGTTGGATTGTTTTCCCCCCCGGTGGGCGTGGTTTTCAGGTTATGACGCGCGGCGCTCTGTCTCTATGCTTGTGAAGAATGGTTTACCAAAACAAAGTTGCTGAGTTCTTGTTGTTCACGTTTTCTAGGTTTATAGAAACACTGGGCATCCAATTATAGCACCTAAAGTTGGAAAGCGTCAGATTTTCACGTTATGACCCCTTTAAGTCAAGCATGCCCCCTCTGTCTTTGTTTATAAAATATTACATGAGGTGTTTTTATATGGAATTAAGTGTAAAGTTAAGGAGTGGATTTGTTGGGAAACACATGCACGTGCACAAACTCATAAAAAACCTCTACAGTTAGGACACGTGACCATGTTCTTGCACATAACACCTGGCTGCAGATGCTGACCACGCCCATAATCTTTCACACTTGTTGCCTTCACAGATTTTATTAAGTTGATTGTGACGGATGGCTTATTTAACTGAACACATTTGCACGCTCCTTGCCCTCAGTGCCCCGGGCAAACGTCCCAATAATTCAGAACAACAGGACTGAACTGATAGTAATGGACATCTAGATAATTTCACTCAAAACTCTTCAAAGAAATACCTTTTATAGGTAGTTTTCACTCCAAACATTTTCTTTCAGCCTTGCAGCCTAATTGTGTGCTTGTTTTATTGTGTTGTACAGTTAAAGCCGGTGGGAAACGTGTGGTGAAGAAAAGTGGGGAGGATAATGCCAATGTAGAGAAGGAAACCAAGAAAATGGATAAACAAAGGTACCTGTTTGCTTATTTAATTCACATCATTAATAAAAAGAGCTCTCCTGGCACCTGAAAGCTGTTAGTTCTGTCCTGATAAATGGGAAAACGTCCAAAAGTCAAGGCATCAAAACTTTGCATGGCCTAGTTTTCGTACACCTGCCTTTCATTTCAGTCTGCATTAATCCTTTAAAGAGAAAGCAGAAGAAACCTAAATACTGAAAATGCATCAACTTTGCATAATCTATGAACTGTTCAGTGGTTTAGACTTCCTTCAATTTAAAGTCACATTCAGTTCTGCTTTGTGTCAAAATCTTTTCCAGGCCTCTGCCCACTCCTTGGAGACTTCAACACGTCAGTCTTCTACTGTCTGGTCCTCTTGAGAAGGTTTGTTAAATTATTGCATCTGTTAAATCTGAAGTGACGTGTTTGTCAAATGTTTTATGAGGGCATAGAGTTTGGCAGTTAATGGCAGTACAGCAAATTAGCCGAAATATTGAATGTGCCAAGCCTGCACTTTCTGTCTTTTTAATGACCTCTCAAACCACAACAGCGGCCCTCATTTATTCAGCATTTTTATTTCGGTCTATAATTTTAATTGAATTGTGAAAAGTAGGACGCTGTTGTTTGTTCCGTTGTATCCAAATAAGAGCTCATTTTATCAATGCATCAAACAAAGCTTTAAGTCACTTCATTGGCACAGAGCACACATAGCTGCCATTTGTTAAATCAAGTTTCTAGAAATGCAAGGTAATGTTTGAATTTAATGTTTGTTTCCTGCAGTTGGGCCATGACTTTCCAGAAACTCCAGTTTCAGTGCGACACTGTCGGGTCAGACCTGGAGTGGAGAAACCACATGTCCAACGAGCCTTCCTTATCCAACAACCGCGCAAGTTTTGAGCCAAAATGGCCTCCATTGCAAAGTTTCTGAAGAAATGATGTGCGACAATCAGGAAGTTGTTTGTAGATGTTTGTAATAAATAAATAAATAAATAAATTTTGAGTATAATGTAACCATGTTGGTCGTAGTATTAGTAGCTTTGTAGCTTTTCAGACTGGGTAGACTGTATTTGCATAAACTGTTTCAATTAAACTATGCTGTGACAAATGACGGCTTCCTTGCAAATCAATAACGAATGTTTATAAACTTGACATTAAATTGTAGCATTAGTTAATGGCATAATTTTTTTTAAAGTAATTTGTTATTTTTTATACGTTTTCTTTTTCTACAAATAGAAATGACCAGTAAATGACTTTTGCGCCCACACCAAATAAAGTGGTGGTTGTAGTTTTTCTTTGTGTCCATTAGATGGCAGCAGACACCAGATATTTCTGGAACTGCAGTTTAATTTAAAACAAACCTTTAATGTTTTTGTCTATAAACTGAAGACCGTGTAATTGCAAAAATATTACCTTCTGAATATTATTGACTGAATATTACTGACAAGGTTTATTATGCAGGGTCCTTGAAAGAAATCATTATTGCAATGTAAAGGGAGTGTTTCTATTAAAGGTTACAGAAGAAAGATGCTCTCAGTTTTTTATTTTCTTAGACATGATTGAAGTATAAAAATGGGTTAACTTGTTAAGGTTAGGAATGCTGGTCAAGTCTAAATTTCTTTGGAAAGCAGTAATAATTTGTAATGGTATGTTTCAGAAGGGCCTATTTGAGAAATTAAGGCCAAAATATTAAATCTAATTCATAACATTTGTAGTTTATTTATGAAATGGGGAAAACAGGAAGTCTTTGGTGAAATTTAATCTTCAAATTTACTTTAAAATTTTAATTTAGACTGAGGTTAAACAACATTGTAGTGATTTCCAGTGAGTTTAACTTTTTAACGCATGATTTAAAAAAAACTGCACAAACGTTGCTTGGTTTTTAACCTTTGTTGGCTGATACAGCTTCATAATGAGATGTTTCTCAGTAAAGGTGAACCAGATCAGTGATGTCAAAATCACTGTGTGTGGTGACTAAGTTCTCAGTTATATATAACCCATATGCAAAAATTAAAAAGCTGTTAGTTATAATGGAGGTGTGAGGATGTGTGCTGAAGTCTGCAGAGAGCACAAAAGAGCCCCTATTGCGTGTAAATACTGGGACAAATACCAAGTCTGTAACGGTGTTTTGATTTCCCGTACTGTATATTAGATGAATGGAGACAAAGAGAAGATTAGAAGTGAATCACGTATACTTGTTTAGACACACACTCATGAGATTACTTACTATGTGAAAGACTTCAGGTGTGTTATAGTATTTATACTTTAAATGACTTTATTATTCAAGTTAATAATAAAGAATGATGATCATGTACTCATGGGTAGAGTTATTTATTTTCATTGATTACAATAGTATTGATGAAAAATACATTGTAATCCTTTATACAGTAAATAGTTTGACTTCAACAGTTAAAACCGTTTCTCCATAGCTTTTTGTTGGGTTTGTACATGACCAGCCTGCATTTTAACCCACATTTAATGCATTTTCATGCAAAGCTACAGTTTTGTGGTGTATGAACAGAATACCACAAATTGATGTTGATAAAAGGATTTTGATTTATCATAAAATCTGATGCATGTGGGAAAACAAGATCAGGGTTCACTTCAGAGTCAAGAGCTGCAAAGACCTGCTGGTGCCAAATGTGATATTTGGCACAATCCGTTATTAAGACACGATCACATATATTTGAGTATAAAACCTGTTAAGAGCATGTCTGACTATGACCATGGCATGTCTTTGGACCTGTTTGTGTATTTTTTATAAGAAAATGTAACTTTTTATCTTCTTTTTTCCTTCACTGTCATAAATATATCACTCTGCATTTTTTCCCATAATCCTCTTTAGCTTCTGATTTGAGCTAATGGGATTTGGGTTTGTTTTGTTGTCCTGATTATTGCAAAAGAAGTCACTTTAACTGGCTTACAGATTAGTGATTAGCATGGATGCACAGTCAGGGATAATTTTTTTTCTCAAATTAAATTGAATCTCTGAGTTTAATACCTGTATTCATTTACTTCAATATCTTATGTTTCACATACTGGTTGTTGCATGCATTTATGGAGCATATTTTAAGGCTGTTGTAAAAAAATTATTCATTGTATTAACTCAATAAAATTGTGGGCAGGATTTCCATCCAATATGAATGTGTACCCCTAACTCATAAAAATTGCTTTACACAATAAAAATATATTGAGTTAGTCCAACTCAATTTAAATAAATGGCAATACTCAATTAGTTGCCTCAACTCAATTTAGTGTAGTCTGAATAACTCGATTTAGCGTAGTTTGAAAAACTCAATGTAGTGTAGTCTGAATTACTCAATTCTGTTATTTTATGTAAAATGTTTTTAATATCATTCTAAATAGCGTAAGAACATGTTAACATGCTAAAAATGATGATACTTTGGATGAGCATGTGAAAAAGATTGATCTCCCAACAGGCATTAACACAGTTCATGCTCATTGAGAGAACTATGTCACATCCACAACCTAACCAAAAGCGCCACTCTTCTGCACGATGGTAACCAAACAATTTGAAAAAATATAACACAAACACTTCTAAATCAATAAGATAAATGGACATTAAACACTATTAAGTCTTACTCTTTACCTAAAAATGCATACAATAACACTTAATTAAAAAAATACTCTCCAAAAGCAGTTGCATGCAAAGCATGCTGGGAAATTATTTTTCCAGAATCCAGACTCAAACTAATTGTGTTAACGCAATTAAAAAGAAATCAATAAATTATAGTAAATATTCATTTTGTGTTATACTAATGAAATATACTTATTGCTCTTAATGAGGTATTTTAAATTAATTGAACACAATTTTAATGTGTCATTTATAAGAAGGGCTTGAAACATTTTTTTGAGTGCCTGGTGAGCTTCTCTTTAACCAAAGATATCTTTGTTTATAATATCCACATATTTTAACATTTGCTGAGTAACTATATAAAATGCATTGTTAAGCATAGATCTCCAAATTCAAAGACTCATGTTTAATGTTTAATGTTTTGATTTTATGAACTTGTTTTTATACGCTATTGTAAAATCTCAAAAACTTAAAATAGTAGGTTGCATTGACCTGCATAACCAATTTGAATAAACTTTTTTGCAGTTTTTTTACAGTGTACAGTTCAATTTAGGATGTTTTGAAAGTAATATAAGATTTTATGTCCATTTCACAGTGTTGTTTCTTAACCAGCATACTAAATATGAACTTTCTGTGTAAGCTACAATTCACCTTCCAGCAGACATGATTAAAACACTTTGACGGTGAGTAAATAATAAGATAATTTGCATTTTTAAATGAAAGTTACTTTGAAGTTGTCTCATAGCAGTGTGATTCAAGCAAATGTTTAACACAAGCTTCAAAGCTTTCAGATCTGTGTGTGCTTTTAAAACAGTACACATTAAACAAACTGCATTTGTTAAAAGAACTTTTAATGTGGGACTGAAGCCACATCACAAATCATACTCACTCAGCAGCTGTTGACCAGAGCGGCACACTGCTGAAACCCAATGAATCATGATGGGATTCACATACAGTACTCCAACATAGCCGCCAAACCTGGCCAGGAGCCACTAGATGCCCACTGCAGTGATTTTAATTCCATTGAGATCTCTCAACAGGTGACAGAGAGTCTGTGTGTTGTCAGCTCCCTGTCTGTGATAGATTATCACATACAAACTTAATGTTGTGTTGGAAATGAGAGCTTCTCTTCTGGCCAGCTGCTGTTTTTGCAGTCAAAAGAACAAAACATTTTTATGAAATACAATGCCACTATAAAATGTAAATTCAGATTATTCATTTAAAGAGACAGTTCACCCAAAAATGAAAATTCTGTCATCATTTTCTCATCCTTACGTTGTTTTAAATATGAATAAATTTTTGGTTTCTGATAAACACAAAAGAAGATAATTTGATAAATGATGATAAGCCCACAGCTGATGGTAACCATAGACTTCCATAGTAGGAAAAACAAATATTATGGAAGTCAATGATTACAATCAACTGTGTGCTTATCATCATTTATCAAAATATCTTCTTCTTTATTTATCACAATATTTTCATAATATTTTTTTCCTACTATGGAAGTAAATGGTTACAATCAGCTGTGTGCTTTCAATCGTTCATCAAAATGTCTTCTTTTGTGTTCATCAGAAAAAAATAAATTCATCCAGGTTTACAAAAAACACGAGGATGTAAATATGATGACAGAATTTTCATTTTTGGGTGAACTATCCCTTTAAAATATTGCATTTTCTATGAGTGCAATACCTCTATCCACCGTTTGGTGTCATCTTTGAGTTGCCTTTCAAAAAGTAATTCAACCATGAAAGCACTCACACACACAGCACATTCAACTCACTTTGATTTGTAATTACACCTCTTATTATTGCAAACATCTGCAGGACAGCTGCTATGGAGATCTGAGACTATTTTAGACTCACCACATGAGTGAATCCGCACAAGATCCTACATTTATTCTGTGCACTAAAACTGCAAAGGTCAAACTACATTAAAGACTTCATAACATCTACTGGCAACCATAACCCCAGTATACAGCAGTTACACATGTTACAGGAATCCTCAACACAAGCATATTTCCTCTGGTAAATCTCTCATATGCTTCTCATTTCAGGGTTCATTTCAGGCTGACTAAACAGTTTCCAAATTAAAAATCCTCTTGATTATCAGGGGTTGACAAGCAGTTTCTTTCTAGACTGATTTGCATGTTAAAATACATTTCTCTGGCTAAAATTTGTTTTTTAAATTAATGCTAAATACATTTTAGGTAATGCTAAATTGAATATATTTTTGTATTTGGAAATATATTTAGTTTTAACCTTGATATATTAGCATATATTTCAAAATGTATTTCAAAGGCAAGCAAATACATTTTAGATCCTATATGACAAAAATGTGTATTCCAAAATATATTTTTCGGACATTTTTTGTATATAATATATTTAAAAATATATTTGTTTGCCGTATGGGGTAATTTTACTACAATTATTATGCCTAAACTATGGCTTACTATAGTAAAACCATGGAAAATTCTCGTGCTTCAATAACATATAATTACTGGCTTTTGATTAGAGTAACAAAGGAAAAAATTCAACTGGTAAAAAGAAGTTTGTTTTAAGTGAGTGTTTTCACGTGGATGTCGCGAAACGTTAGATCCACCTCCGGCGCGTGACGTCACAGAGAAAGGGAGGAGCCCCGCGCGCTGAATCGTCCGCGAGAGTCACGAGCGGCGTACATCCAAACTTTTCCCTCACGGATAATTCATGACATTTCACAGGTAATTTACTTTTCTATCTTCAGTGCTGTTTACCAAACGTTTACTAAACAGTTCCTGTAAGATTTCGCACGGGTTCAGTTGGAATTTGTTGCTGTCTTTGGCTCGCGGTCGCTGATCTCAGATCAGACCGGGAATATGCCGCGGCTTGTTCCTGTGGGAGAATTCATTATCACGGGATATCATCTGGGATATTGTTTGAGAAATGTGATGTACAAAGTGTATCAAATGTACTTCTGATGAGATGTTAAGCTGTGCTTGATACGGTAGATTGTTGGCGTGTGTTTCTGAGATCATATGTTATCCTGGGAATTGTGGATAGTTTTGGGATGCATCCCTTCTAATGGGAAAGTTTTTTATTATAGCTACTCTAGGGATGTCTGATCTCTTTACTCTTTATAGGATCATATTGGACTTTATTTTCCTCAGAATTTGTGTTTATAAATACAGTTCCCCAACTGTTTATCTTTCAAAAAGTTGAAGATAAACTGAAAAGTTCTTGATAAAAAAGCTTTTTATCTGCTTCAATGTATTACAAAAATGTATTTGTGCCAACATATCAATCGATTTCATTGCAAAACTAACATTTTATTTGAATAAGAAAGTCAGTAAGAGCTCAGAATAACTGTAAACTTCTTTTATTGTTGTTGAAATAAACATCTCTGGGTGTTTGGGGTTTTTAGTCACAACATAAATCTGTAGTCTGTTGTGGAAAAGTGACCCTAAACTTTTGAACGGTAACTCATGATGACTTTTAATCTAAAGGGCTTTTCTCTTGTGTTTGACAACAGGTGGGTAGACAAATATGAACTGATTAAAGATATGATGAATGAGTTGGAGTGGGTAGGGAAGGAAGGACAGTCATCAAGTGTGAGGCATACATGAGAACTTCTGTTTAAAAAGTTTCCCAGCATGCACTTCATGAAGGTTGAGTGATTGTCCAGAATGTTCAGAGCTGTACTTAATTCCCAGACCAAAATTTCCAATGGATGCTTTTAAGAAGCTATAATATAAGACTGAGATTTAAAGGAATATTCCACTTTCATAAAAAAAATCCCAATAATTTACTCACGATCCCAACCGAGGCATAAGAGTCTTCTCTAGCGAAACATTTCGGCAAGACACATAATCTATACTTTAAACCACAACTTCTCGCCTTGCACAAGCTGTGTAACGCACTAGTCTTACCTTATGTATTACGTAATCACGCTTGACGTATGTCAAACTACCGCTCCAGTGTTTACAAGAGTGGAGAAATATGACAAATTCAATGTTGTTGTATGGGGTACTAATTAAAATGTTTGTGTCAGTTTATTGTTTAAAATGGTCCGCAAGTGTTACGTTTCACACATGTGACACGTGACCTTTCCATGTGATTATGTAATACGCAATATCACGTTGGCGTGTCTCACGGCTAGTGGAAGACATAAAGTTGTGGTTTTAAACTGCATATTTCTATTTTTCCTGGAGAAAATGATGATTGTTTTTCTAGATAAGACCATTATGCCTTGGTTAGGATCGTTTAGAGCTCTTTGAAGCTGCCTTGAAACTGTAAACTGTTGAGGTCCAAAGTCTTAACTCTTTCCCTGCCATTGACGAGTTAACTGTGTACTCTCACGGTACATTCACACGGGACAGAAGCATTAACGCTTGCAGAAGGCATGTCTGAAGCGTGGCCAACAGAAATTACAGTGGCCGCAACATATGCTCCCGTCTTCCATAAACTTAATTGGCTTGCTTGCACTAGGTTGTTTGCATAAGGCAATCTATTGGATGACGCACGCGTTGCTGCTTGAAAAGTTTAGAAATGTTCAAATTCTGCCGCGAGCATAGGCAGTGAAGCAGCACAGATGGATCCATAATTCAGTTCGGCAATGCATGACGTCACCAATTAAAAGTGAATGGGAAGCGTTAACTAGGGCTGCACGATTAATCGTTTTTAAACCGAAATCGCGATGTGAATGGATGCGATTTTCGAATCGCAAGAGCTGCGATTATTTCGATTCAAAACTATCAAATATAACAATCATCTAGTACGCAGTTTTTGACAGTTCGCTTCATGCGCATTTTACGTTTGATGCAGTTTAAACCAATAGAGTGCATTAACACTGAGGTGCTGACTACACGTCAGATAACACCATTTGGAAAACATGAGCGAGCAGCAGTTCAACTCCTCAACAAAGTGTACGGCCATATGATTTCCGCGATGAGGAAAACACGGACAGCATCGCGAAATGCATACAAATGGAATTAACTGCACAACGCGGAATGTCATGAAGTTGCCAGATTTTGGATTCAGTCATTTTTAAAACCCATTATAACTCATTAACCGGCAAATGAAAGGACAGAAATGCGCGAAAACATTTCCCTTTTGTGTAATGTTGGACTTAAAGAAAGGTGTATATACGTCCGTTTCTCGTCATCCATCGCAAACAATGACAAGCGCCTCATCAGACTATAAGCAGGTTTCATTAAAGCCCGGAACACAGCAGACGAAAGAGGTACATTTTACTTTCTTGCACGCGCACATCTGCACCGCTTTGAATATTTACAGGCACGAGGGTTCATGAAGCGCGCACACCGAGAGCAGTCAGCACACGCGTGATCACTAAACTTAAGTTTTCTTTCTTGTCTAAGTGAACATAAACAGCTGGATGTTTATCAGTATATTGAAGCAGAGCAGTTTTAAAGCTGTCTTGTGTCTTAAAGTGACAGACTAGGGATGCTCATATCAGTTAATTTTCCCGACCAACAACCGTAGCTTCTAAACCGAACATTAACCGTTAACTTATAAGATTTTAATATGAAATTGTCATTGAGTAAAAATACAGTTGACGGTTGTCTGTGAACTAGTAAAAACAAAAGATTTAATTTGAACGTGCAAACAGCAGTGACAGATCAACAACAGCACCAGGATTCATACATCAGATCAGATATTCACGCAACATTACCTTATTAAAAAGCACGCGATCAGTCCAGAGGATTAATATCCAAAAAGGGCAGATTGTCTCCATTTCTTCTACCACAGTGGTCATTTCTAAAGCAGGATGCTTTTCAGAAAGTTTTGCTTTTGCGTCGTCTTTCTCCGTTTGTGCAAAAAGAGAGATGTTTATGTTCAGGGTCAGAGGCCATCAGCGAACGTCTGTCCGGATGTGCGTGAGACGGAACGCGTCATCTTGCGCGGACACGCGCGCATCTCCGTTCAGCTTCCAAACACGCATACAAATGATTTCTCATACAAATGATTACTTTATCAGACCGTCAGGGCAGCAATAATTTGTGTCATTTACAGGACATTCACAAATTACAGATAGAAAAGTGGCTAAATGTCTGTCGGCTCATGACTACACGCACCATGTATTAACAAATATTTTTTTATTTTAACTGATAATGTTAACCGGTCATAAATTCTTACCTTCGGTTAATGGTTAAACGGTCAATGTGAGCATCCCTATGACAGACAGTAACCTGGTGCTTTCTGTGTCAGAAATGTTTATTACACACCAAAAATTTAAATCACTCCTTACTCTTAACTGAACAGAGCTTCTGCAGCTCCACATTTAAAATCGTACAGTGAGGACTGTGCAGTGTTTTATTTGTATTTTTTGCTTATATTAAATCATAGATTCTAATAACTAATATATTTACATTTATGACAGATGCCTGAATAGTAAAACAAGATGAGTATAGTCTTATGATTAAAAGAAAAAACTAAACATTTGCTTGTCAGAAGCATTGTTGTAGTGACAGCCAAAATACATTGGCCTATATGTTATTTTAAATAAAACTTTCAAAAAAAATGTGTTAAATTGTATTTTAATGTCCTTAGATTAAAAAAAAGTAGGTCTGCAGAAGAGCAAAGTCCTGCAGACAACTTGGCACAATGTTTAAGAGGTTTTAAATAAACAGTAGCACAGCATCTTTCTTTGGTGCTTTTAAAACCACCACAACAAACCTGGATGTAGCTCTTTTATTATATACTAATGAATCGCACTTTAAATTGCGAATCGCAATTTTGATCAGAAAAATCGCAATTTGATTATTTTCCCGAATCGTGCAGCCCTAGAACGCTTACACCCCGTGTGAATGTACCGTTACCCAACTTATCAAACCTGGAAGCAACCCCATCAGGTCAAACAGTTAAAACTCAATGTATGTTTTGAATATCACTCTAAATCTGATGTCTATCAAATGAAAGGGCAAAATGCAATGATCTCAGCTTTTTGCTCAAAATTTTGTATTTTGAAAAAAAACTACCCATATTTGAGAGGCGATTAAAAAACAACAAATTAAGTGTTAGTATGAAAATAAAAAGTTTTTTGTTTGAAAGCAGAGGGTCTGTTCTTTCATTTGATATATTGTATGTTTAAATATTTAAAGACGAAAATATTCTGGAAGGCATTAAACTTTTGTGAAAATCATAAAAAGTGCTGCCGCTGGCTGGCAACTCAAAAAAAAAACGCTAGTGGGGAAAAAGTTAAACTGAGAAAAATCCTAGAATGTTTGCCTCAAAAAACTTAATTTCTTCTTGACTGAACCAAGAAAAACATAAACTTCTTGGATGACATACGGGTGAGTAAATTATAAGGATAAGTGGAATATACCTTTAGCTCAAATATAAGACTGAGATTGTCTCTATGATTTTTCCAAACTCTAGTTCATACATTTATTCTGTTCATCTGTTTCAAAATGGTTCACAGTTTGATTTTTAGAGAGGTAGAAAGTTCCTCATCACTAGATATTCTGGAGCTGAATGTCATCTTCTCTATGGAGTTGACTCATATGGACTGGATGTGTGGTGTGTTGATAAAGGCCATTTCTTTTTATAGCCTTAAGAAAGCTTGGCTTACAAGGTTCCCACGTTTATGGAAACCTGCAAATATCAGGGAATTATACAATTTTGCATTTTTTCAATGCCCCAAACTGTCAGAAAATATTTTATAGTTAACATTACTGTTTTTAGTTTTGTTCTGCACTAACAAAGAGCTAAATATTGGATGCTGGTGTACAGTTAACATAAATCATAACTACTAGTTAGGGATCCAAAAAGAGTACTAAGCAAGGAGTAATGTAGAATGGCATAAGAAGAAAACTCTCTGTCAGAAATGGAGCATCTCTGATAAGAGTGTTGTCTTGTTCTTTATTAGCCATTACCGTATATCATATTTAAATCGATTCCACATAATTCTGCAAAGATTAATAATATATAAAAATGTATAATTCCGCATATTCGCCTCAAAATGGGCACAGAGCTCGAGCTGTGGAAAATGTGTATCTGGGCATGGGTTCAGGGTTCTCACAGTCTTGGAGAAAGAAAAAATATAATTTAAGAATCTCCGACTTTTTACATGCATACTTCTTATCTTATTGCCCAAAACTATAATCAGACAGTTTGGCTCAGTTTAAGTAAAGCCACTATAAAATAATAAATTAAATCATTATTTAATTAGGACCATCCAAACAATTAATTGACTAAACCTGTTAGAACCCTCTCCCATATTTAATAGCCAGTTGCCAAATAACAGGTGCTGGTACCACATGTAAACATTTAGTAGATACTGAAGTGCAGAAACAGACCACTGGTATATGTGTCTTGCTGAAAGAGCCATGTGCTTGCTGCAGGATTCACTGGATTGATTGACATCCCGTTGACTATGTTCACACAGAATACGGTTGTCAGTCCTCTATTTGAGTCCTTAATAGTTGCGGTCACATACGATTTGGTTATTTATGAACTGCATACTTTAACCAAACTCACACCCATACATTTTCAGGACTGACAACCAAATTTATGGAGAAACGCTGCTGTGTGAATGCATCTGTACTAATAGTGGTGTACCGGATCGCTGTTGATCCATGATCTGTACAGATCTGTGAACTCAACGTTTCCAGACTCACATCTGTAAGTCAATGCGGTTGTCAGTCCTTAATATTGACAGTGTTATGGTGCATTCACACCAGGCACAAATAAAGCGTAAAGCACGAGTGATTTACATGTTAAATCAATGCAAATACGCGATAGACATACTGTGGCGTGATTCGTGCGCAGTAAATTTTGTGTTGCCGGTTGACACATGTAGCGTGTGATTCACGCCGGGTTAACCAATCAGGAGCATTCTCTAGTATGAGGTGATTACGACGTAGCGAGCTGAGGCAGAAATACGAAACATTGACAGTGTTATGGTGCATTTACACCAGGCGCGAATAAAGAGTTAAGCACGAGTGATTTACATGTTAAGTCAACACAATGACGTGATATACATCAGAGTTGTATAGTACTTAAGTATTTTTACTTTCTACATAGAAGTGAATTTTCAATTATTCGTATTTTATTAGTGTTTTTCTTTGGAAAACATACATTCCAAAAAATATTATCATAATTTTTACTCCACTACATTTCATAATTTGAAGTTTTTGGTTTAGAGATTTAATATTTAAGTACATTAAACATCTAGTAATTTTTTTCCATACTTAAACTTAAGTAATTTTTTTTCCGTACTTTTACTCAAGAAAGTAAAAGTACACAATTTTTATGTAATTAGGCATTAAATCAATTTTAATATGCAATATTTAATGAATACACAGTATGATTCTATGCTTTAGAATGTAGTGAACATTTTTTAGTAAAGAAAAGTAATTTTTTCCCAAGACTAACACTCTGATAAAGCAAAGATGCTTGGAAAATGTAACTAAAATACTTAAGTATTATACACCTCTGATATACATCCTGTGGCCCGTATCTCACGATTGGGGTGGCTTGAATGAGGCGGCGAAAATTTTGCGCTTTAGGCGTTTGTACGTAGCGTGTGATTCATGCCACTTTAACCAATCAGAAGTTTGCTCTAGTTGTGACGTGATTACCAGTGTTTCCCACAGATCTGAAATTTACTTGTGGTGGTAGCTGGTGAAAAGGGCGATCATTATTATCCACCGACAAAAAATGGTCTACTATACATGTAACAAAGAACTAATAATGTGTGACACAACACAATACTTTGATTTATAAAACATTCATATTAATTTCACATTATAGTTCATTAATCTAACCACCCCAAACTTTTTTTGCCATAAACAAAGCTGACACTGTTTGTCAAAGCACCACGAAAACACTTGATGTTTTTGCACTGATATATGAAGCAATTTGATGACCCCTTTTATCAAACTCAATTATATACAATACTATGTATACTATAGCCTATATAGACAGTGCAGGTCTATAGATTATAAATGTGACTGATGTTATAATGGTAATAATTTATATTAGATAGAAGCAGTAAAAGTGCCTGCTTTCTATTTCTCTTTTGCCGATTAAAAAATGCTTAATCCACTAATTATTTCAGATTTAAAAGTCTACTTGCTGTCCCGATGACAGACTTTATATTACAGCTTTGCGTTTTTTATATCCTGAGTCAGCTAGAGCTTTGCTCATTCAGTATTAGCACTGCTTTTTGCTACAATCTCTGTGCAAACTGTTTAGATTTTAGTAAAGATATTGTCTATTAATAGTAAGATTAAAAAATGGGATAAAGAAAATGAAGCGGCGCGTGGTCGTGACAAGAGCCAGTTGCTATCGCCATAGAAACCGGAGGCACGCTAAAACAGCACTCGAGCTTTAGCGCGGTAGCGCTCACGGCCGTTCTCCGATCGATTCGGGTTTTACACACAATATTAATCAGACTTGGGACCCGAAGTAATGAACTAGGACCGACCCGGACCCATCTGACCATTTAAAATATAAACCCAGAACCGTACGGGTCCCGCGTCCCCAGTGAAGAAAGACCTCTAATGGTAAAACTCTGCTCAAGTTCAGAAACATGAAAGGATACAATGTGACACTGAGGTTGCTTCGCGTCGCGCCCAATTCATTGAGAAACAGAGAGCACGTGAACGGACACTCAACCGGAGAGACACAACGTGCTTGCACGCAAAATGAAGCCAACTTAGATGCTATAAACACATATGCACATAAGCATGCGACCATTTTGGTCGCAGTGTGTTCCCTGGCTGCTCCGTATGTGCTGCTGCAGTTGATCCAGTTTGCCGCGCTGGATGATGAGTTTATGACGCGTGCATCATCTTCACGGTCACCCGACCCCCACCTCTCTCTCGCGCTCTCTCTCTCGCGCTCTCTCTCTCGCGCTCTCTCTCTCGCTCTCTCTCTCTCGCGCTCTCTCTCTCGCGCTCTCTCTCTCTCTCTCTCTCTCTCTCTCTCTCTCTCTCTCTCTCTCTCTCTCTCTCTGCAAAACACGGGTCATCCAGTCGAGTTCAGAAAATACGGAAATTCGTAAAGTGATTTTTTTTTTACCTGGGCGGGTCGCAATTTACCTGGGCGCAGCGCCCAAGTAGAGCCTATGTATGGGAAACACTGATTACGATGTAGCGAGCTGAGGCAGAAATACGAAACAACAATGGAGGGCAAAATCATCATCGCTGTACAGGGCTCAAAATTAACTTTTTTATTTGGTAGCACTGGTGCTCCCAACTTTAAAGAGTTAGGAGCACCAGCAAAAATTTAGGCGCACTCATCCAAAAATTATGAAGCACCACAACTACAATGTATTATAAAGTGAATAGATTTATTTTATAAAAAATTAAACACCACAACTGGGCTTTACACATCCTATGGCCAAGATTTTAAAGTTGGTCTTTTTGCTGCATAGATTACTAAAATAATACCCAAATGCTGTTTAAATAATATAGCAGCAATAATAATTTAACAATTACAGGAAACACAAATATGATTAAAATAGAAAATCTAGCAAACACGTAAAACACTGATTGAAGGTGACATTACAAAAGTGACCCTTATATAGAAGGCTAATATATATTGGTTTTGATAACTGCATTACCAGGATGATATTTCAACTAAATAGGCAATGTTTTTAACAACATACCATCAGCATTGTCGTGTTCCACCTCAACATGGAATACAAGGATGTTTGTCGGATGTCCCTGAAGCAGGATGCGCACATACATCATCAAATACTATTTGATAGACAGGTCGGTGTCTCCATCAATAATGAACACATTTGTTTTTGGCACTTTCGCCATGTTTAAGCAAGGTCTCGCGCTTAAAATGTATGGATTCTGCCACCAACGCCGTTTTACCTGCAACCTCCGTTTCACAGGATTTACATTAAACACAGTAACATCAAATCATTTTCATAGCGGAGCCACTCGTAATCTTTAAGCCTCTCTCCGAAAGGTTTAACGTTAAGCTTTATTTTCCGGTGGTGAAGTTGCATTTAAATCCGGACCGTCGTTATGAATTAATACAGTAGTAACATTGGCTGTTGTCGCCTAGTTCTCAATCTCTTCATGCTCGCGGTTCGTTTTTTCACATTTTCGCGCTTTGCGTACCAACGTAGCACGGCAACAAGGAATGATTGACATTCATATTAGCCAATCTGCGCTCTTCATTAAACGCAAGAACTTAAAGGTGAATTGGTTATGTAATGTTGGAGAGAATGCTGAACCTGGACAGCACACAGCATACACAATCTAAATCAAGTCACACCACAACAAAATAGGCAGTCGCAAAAATGCTTCCAAATATATTTTAAGGTCGCACAGATTAAATTTTGGTCGCATATGCGACCAAAACAGTCGCAATTTCGAGCCCTGCTGTATGTGGACACCCGGAGCTGATTCATGGCTGAATAAAGCGAGTTAACTCAAAATGTTCATGCGTCCAACTACATGCGAATAGCGTGTTTTATTCGCTTTATTCACGTCTGGTGTGAATGCACAGTTACTGCAGCCTTGGTATGACTCATGATTTCTGTACGTTACAGATTTTCAAAAAGTTCAAAAGTCCTCCTATCTCTGTTTGGCGTTGTTAAATAAAGCCTCCAGGCAACTACTGTACTTTGAGACCTGAAATAAATGCTAGAAAATGAGGTTGGGTCTGTCCCACAGAGCCAATGGTGCTCCGGTGCCAACGAGAATGAAAGTGAGATTTCTGAATTGCCCTCACAGGCTCCATCAGAGTCATTTATAAAGGCTGCCGTTTATCAGTGGGCCTGTATATCATGATGGGACATTTTTATGGTCCTGTGGTGTCTCCGTGACTCCGGTGGCCTGCAGGGTTAGAGCTCATTTAATAACATTGTGGTAGTGATCATGAAGAGGGTTGCGTTACTTCCAAAACAAATGCTATGTTGTTTGTCTCATTCAGCTGTGTTTTCTTTCACCCAGGAAATACCTACAGACCGAGGTGAAAATCGGTCTGTAGTTACATGTTCAACTCCACTGTGCTAACCTGTTGGGGTTTTTATATTATAATATAATAATTTTAATGTTTCAGCTTTATGAAGGAATTTAAAGGAAAATGCAAAAAAAAGTTTAAGTTTTGACCACATTGTTATTTTTGGAATGAACTCTCAATTTCTTTGGAAGTTCTGAAAGTCATGTCTGCATGTGTGTTTGGGTGAAGCTGTCATATTTGGACATATGTTGGAATGTGCAGAATAAACTCTAGCAGGCTGGGAAATACAGATGACTGACATTATGGCTCAGGATGAACTCATAGGGTCGGTTTCCTGGAAAGGGTTTAAATTAATCCATCACTAGGCCACATTAGGACATTAAAGTAGTTTTTACAAACAAACCTTACAAAACTAACGAACTGACTCATTTGAAATGATTCGTTTGAATGACCGGTTGAAACAACAAAACTGTCAAACACGTCACTGTCAGCACAATTCATCACTCACAGCACCTTAGAAATGGGAATGTATATGAGCTTTGAGAGTGTTTAGAAAGATTTGCCCTAAATAAGAGTCTAAATTTAAACAATAGACATTTACTATGTTAACGTTATGATGATTAAATAATTTAGGTCTATCAAAGAAGGGTTTTATCTTACAAAGCAATGGTAATGGCAATGGAGCAGGTTGTAAAACCCTCAGAAAGCCCAGTCATCATTTAAAAAAATGCTTTGCTTTAAATAGTGATATTTTTACATTTAAAAGATCTGCTAATGATAAGGACATTTTAATTATTATGTACAAACAGGAAATCGGCCAAGAAAATCAGCCATCGGCTGCCTTGATTTCTAAATATCGGCATCGGCATTGGCCAGAGAAAAAAACATGACAGTCGACCTCTAATCTTGAGACAAAGCAATGACACTCATATGTTAAGATGTGTCAGTACAAGGTGTTTTTAAATTAAAGCAGCTCAAACATGGATTTTAGTCTGGGACTAGTCCTGTCCGGGAAAAGCATCTGAAGATTGTGGATCTGGTCTCTAATGTATCCAGGACTTTATTAGTTCTTGTATTCTTGAGTCCTTTATTGATGTTATTTTTATTTTTCATTATTTTACATGTTAGCCATACACATATTTGGTCATATCTGGTCATCTTTCGTCTTTGAGACAGGCAAAGGTAGCTTGCATGGAGTAAAGAAATTGAAAATATGTCTTTGTATATTAGTGGATGTTTTTCTAGTAGGGATGGGCACGAGTACTCGATTGCTCGAGTACTCGAACGTGGCATTGATGATCGATCACGAAAACGATGATCATGTGGGTTTATTTATATATTTATTTATTGTGGATATGGCGGCATTTGGGTGTCTGGTTAGCGTTACGAGCGCATGTGGTAGTAAAGACTGGGTCTGGAGATGCGTGTTTGATGTCGTGTCGAGCTACGCAGACTGACGTATGACATCAGTAACATTACCATGCGTGATTCAAAAACAAACAGATTCCGCGCGACCGCGCATCAGCAACCCGCCGGTCTGCGTAATGCGCGGCAGCCCGCGAGCCCGCGAAGCCGGTCACACCTCACATCACTGAGGCACTATGGTTTAAAAGGATGTCGTGATATTCGGAAATACAGTCAGTCAGTTGCAAAATGTACAGCGCCGTCAAAAGTTCAATGGGTTATCATCTCATATTTAAACATCAAATGTCAAGAGATACCAGAGAGCCATACGAGCATTTACATTACATCTTGACTGAGGTAAGAGGACGACACGACAAAGCTAAATGCTAAAATGATAGCAAAACACTTAAAGCTGCTTAATGTTATGAAGCTTGTGCTTTGACTGGACGTGTTTAAAAGTGCGCTGTTTATGATGCACATCCACAAAGGGAGTTAAACTTTCTTTTTTTTAGATAACTTAGTTGAAAACTTAGTTAAAGTCTTGCATTTATGCAGATAGATGCACGTTGTACATTTATGTTGTATAAAGGCTTAATATTATGCAGAGCGCTTCGGTTTGTGTTTATTAACCCTTTAGTTTCATTCCATCACGCAGCTTTTCCTGTTAGAGGTTTCTGTTAAAAACATTTAAATCATTAAAACTCTAGTATGTGTTCATTGTTCTGTCATAGTTTCTTCGAAATTAAGTTTTATTTGAGTGTTTTTAATAAAAATATTTTCATTTTCACCATGAGGTGTACGCCCCGCCCCTTTGATTGCCCCGCCCCCAGTTAATCGAGTACTCGTTCTTCAGACCTATGGATTAATCGAAATGAAAAAATGACATAAATGCACATCCCTATTTTCTAGTGCCCAATGTTTTTTTTGGCGGGATATTTTAGGCATGAATTAACCTCACAGTAGAGCACAATATATAGTTGACAACTGTTGTGAATAGTCCAGTTTTTCTTGTTTTATATGTCAGTCATGTTTATTAAACGGATCAACTTTGTTTTTAACCCGAAATATGTTAGTTGTGATCAGTATGGTTGTATTTTTTTATCCTAGATGATTTTTATATTAGATTTAGAGAGGTTGACATTTTAAGGAAAGCTTCATGTCTTCTGCTTTAGCAATTTAGATTTCTTTATATCTTGCTTTTAAATGGCTATATATGTGATCCTTACTGGAAAACCTTTTATTTGTTTTCATCCTGGAGAATCAGAGCTGTGACTAATCTTGCATTCATTCATTTTTACTTCAGCCTCATGGAATTCCCATGAGGAATGTTGGGGAATTCTTGCATTATCACAGTCCTGCTTAACCTTTCACCACTGTGTGCGGGGTTTTCTAGGGGGCTCAGTTATATGTTGAACATCTGTGGTACAGTCGGTCCATTATTTTGCTCCTGATATTAAGCATCAACTTCATAATAATGATATTGATATTTAAAAAATCCATATAATGCCATTGCTGTGGTCAGTCGTTTGTCTCTTAAGATCTTTTCATAAATTAAAATGTTTCCATTATATGTAGATTAACATAGTTTACTGTCACTGACTGTGCATTTGGTATAATGGTATATATAGACGAATGATGTACATTTAGTGACATTGTGGGAACAGTATAAATTACCTGGTTATTTTTAACCAAGTTGTATTTAGGAATAACCATTTGTTGTGTTTTAGTTTATTGTTGTCGAAAGGTAAACTATATGGCTTTGTTTCACTTTGAAAAAGTGGAATGAACTGTTGACTTCCCAGTAGACTTCATACTAGGGGAAGTTAATATTTTACTTCAGTCAGATAACAGCAAGTAACCACTTATGTGTAGCTGGTCTGTTAAGGCCTCAGGTCATAATGAATGTTTTTCTTCTAACAAAACCTCTTCTTATAGCGAGGTTTTCGTTTTTCTCAAGATAATAATAGAGGTGAATGAATATAGGTGGAGAATATATGGGATTGAATTGCAGTATTCTTTGACTGAATCTGTAAGGGCAAGACAATGCAATGTTGTGAGGTCTGCAGTATGTATATGTTATGAATGCCTCATGTCAGGTTCATTCAGTTTTTACAGCCTCAGGTAAAAATGTAAAAGAAAAACTCTTATAAAAATGTCTCAGCTTTCTCTTTGAATAGAGTATTACGCTAGAGACTCATTAAAGTGTGATCACGGGTGGTGGAGTATCAAACAGAATTTTTTTGTCATTTTTGTATGTGTCATTTTTTTGTCATTTTTTTCCATTTATGTTTGGTTTATATTTCTATATTTGAAAATCGATAATGTCATCCCTACTGACAGCTGTTTTCCAGTTCCTTAAATGTATGTTATTTATCAGCAACAGTTTGATCAAAGTTAAATGAATATTAAACATTAACAAGTCTTTATCATTACAGAATAAAACTAAAATAACAGCCTGATGCAAAGCATTCTGGGAACCAAAATCTGAAGGATAAAAACAGAAAAAGGTTGATGAGGATTAGGGCTACTGGTCCATTTTAGCCATCATCTTTTCAACAAAACAGCTATTATTGATGAATAAAGGAATAAAAATAATTTACTTGGTTATCTACACCAATATAAAATAAGTATTGACTTACAAATGTTTAAATGTAAAACGTTGATGTTGTTTGTGAACATCGCAAAAAGTCCGAGTTTTGAATTGATTCACTGAATTTTTACTGTTTCTGGTTAATGAAAACATCAAAATACAGATTCTGATCTATAGACTATTTTTAGTGATTTTGATTAAATTGACATGTTATATTTGAGAGACATGCTAATGGAGCGTACACACCAAACGCGAATTCAACGATTTGCACGAGTAGATTACAAACAAACTCAATGAAAAGACGCGAAAAGCACAAACTCGCACGGGCCGATGCGAATGACACGAATTTGCCACGAAAACATGCGCTATTTTTATTAAACTTTGGGCACGTTGAAACTATACACAAAGTTAAAATCCCGCGAGTAATTTTGAGCGAGAGAAGCGATGCTTCGAGTTTGGTGTGTACTTATCATCAGCACAATGAGACATAAAATGAGAGCGAAAATGATTTCACACTTTTTAGTTCCTGTAGCTCAGTTGTTAATTAATTACCAAAGGTCATGGGTTCAAACCCAGGGAACATATGTAAGTGTAAACCATGAAAGCACTGTTAGTCGTTTTGAAAGAGTATCTGTCAAATGCATAAATGTAAAAATATAACTTAACATCTGGCACAGGCTACAAAATAGTGACATCAATTCTGTTTATTATCTTCAAAAGACTATAAAAAAATCCTCAGGCTTCTTTTGTCATTTGTTGTTTTGTGAGGCTTCTCATACAGTATGGGAAGAGGAGAGATGATGTTACTGTAGGGGAGGTACAGTTACTTTGGTTTGAGTCAAATCTAAACCCACAAGCATCAGCACGACTTCATTTTCTGCCCTGAAGAGACAAATGAGTCATTTAACTTTAGGTGTTGAAAACAGTCGTCTGAGGTTTGTTTAGACCTGTGATTTGTCCTGTCAGTTGGGAAGAGAAACTTCCCTCCTGGTTTATATCCAGATGTTTAGGTGCAGGTAATTCAAGAACGGGTCGTTTTTAGAACAAGACTGGTGTAGAAAACAAGTGAAGAATAATTTGATTCTGATAAAGTTCCTCACAGTTCTTTCTGTTGTTTTGTGAATCGGAGAAGATTTATTGGCTTGCATTTTTATGAGGGAAGATTTCCTGTTTAGGAGCGTTTGTTTTCTTTAAAGCTGTCAAACTTAATTTTCAAATATCTGACCATTTATGGGCACCAAACTAGACAAACAGGGCCAAATTTAGAGCAGTCTGCACATTGATTGCTACATGTTTACATATGGACACATTAATTCAATTTTTAAAATTTATCCAGTCAGTCACTTCACAGTAGCTCAAAACTCGATCTTGTGGAGCTAGAAAATGTTTAAAAAACTTTAGAAACAGAGAATGTGTCAGCTGTCAGAAGTAGAGAAAACACAAACATCTGGGATTGCAATCTATATTAAATCAGCCCATTGTTTTTTCTTTTGTTGTCATTTTTTCAGCTTTATTAACTGAGATACCGCTTCCCTCCATCTCATTGTCTTCCTCATTTCCTTTTTCACGGTGAAGAATTTTTTTTCTCTATCGGCAGTCACCTGTTATCAGGATATTTTTGTCTGTTCTGCATCATTGGATGTGTGCTTAATGGTCCATTTGTATGTTTCTATTATCTTAGCTCAGTTCATTATAGAAACGATTAATTTCTTTCTTTCATAAGTTGGTGCCCATCATTTTCTTTTCACTAAAACATCTTTTATCTCTTTTGGCTCCTTAATGCTATGCATCACCTTTCTTGCTGTGATTTATGGAAGTTATATACTTTGAGAAATGTGACCCTGCCTGTAAAAACCCAGCTAATGTAATTGTTTGTGTTACTGATTTCTACATAAATCATCCCACATTATGTAAAGAGCATTTTGTAAAAATATAATCTTGTTATATTTAATATTGACTGAGTAAGATTATGTCAAAGATGTGAAATCAATGAGTGAAATCAAACTTGGATACTCCAAATCTCATCATTAGGTTATGAGACTTTAACCTGGATTTCACAGACAGGCCAAGCTCAGATACAGAAACATTACAGGATGTTTATTAGGATTGTTATTTAGCGAGGACACAAGCAAAATTATTATTTTATTAGTATTATTATTAATGATTATTATTATTAATGATTACGAATAATAATAATGATTATTAATTATTATTATTTTATTATTATTATTATTATTAATAATATTTAAATTAAAACTTTTATTCTGCACATGGAGATTTAGTTGCAATTAATCGTTATGCAGCCCTAACAAATTTAGATGTTTTTTTATCTTCGACATACATGATGGGCAAATGAAAATGTACTGCATGCCAGGAAGTTGGTGGTCACCCGGGCTCAGTTTGGGGTTGTGTGGTTGTCATGACGCTTTAAAGTTCATTCATGCAGAATTGCTTTCATGAAAAGAAACGCTTGGTGAGATCAACAATGACATCAGTTTGTGGGAGTTTAGGATCTGATGCTGTGACTATTCAGTGTGTGAGTTAAAGAGCCAGAGGCGAATACTACAACAATGCCACGTCCACTGCCTGTGTACCACTCTGCAGATGGCACCATTAACACTTAACCTGTCTATTGTGTAGCTTTGTTTTCTTAAGGAGGGTAAAACCGTTACATGATGGAAACAAGATCTCTTCCTCTTTTGATCTGGTCAGAAGGTTATCACAGATGTTGATATACAACAGACTGAATGTTTGAATGACTTCCCTTTGATCTACCCGAATACTCAGTTTAAAGGTGAAGTGTGTATAATATTAAAATTGTTATGTCTAGAGATGGGAATTCGAATTACTCAGGCACTCAGTTATTTGTGAGTATTTGTGGCAATCTTATATTAATGTATGTATTAATGTCCTAGTTAATGTATTAAAGGGATAGTACACCCAAAAATTAAAATAATGTCATTAATGACTCACCCTCATGTCGTTCCAAACTCGTAAGACCTCCGTTCATCTTCAGGACACAGTTTAAGGTGTTTTATATTTACAGTTCCGTTTGGTGTCACTAATGGCACAGACATTGCATACTTTACCTTTAAGCCTGGGTGCTTTACTCTGTTGTCAAGTAGTAAATAAGAACCTTAAGACTTTTCAGGATCTTCGTAGCTACTTTAATCTGTGAACGGTGCTGAGAGACTCATCGCAGGGTCAGCTTTAGAGAGATAATACAGATGCCCAAGACATCGGGGAGGCAAATGTCTCTTTGAATGAGGTGAAGATGAAGTCTCTTTATAGATCTGAAGTTTCTTTCCTGTCGAGAGACTGATAGAATTGCCCCATGATGATTTCCCGTTCCTTAGGATACGGTATCTTTCTTTTGCACAGTGGAGATTGTTCTGTTAAAGTCTTTGTTCTGTCCGAGAGCCACATGTTGGTTTAATTTAGTTCCTGGGTCGGATCAGATATGTGGAAGATGACAGAACTTGTGGGACTCTTGCTAAGACTGTGAGATTCAGACTCCGTGAACTCTGCAGAAACCTCTTACTTTTGAGTTTTCAGACATGCATGAAATGATCAAACCAGGACTTTATGACATCTAGTGATGCATTTATGTCATAGTGCTCTGTAATTTGGATAACTAGCTAAACCTTACAGTTTACATAGTAAAGACACGGTTTCACAAAGTGTAGGGTCCTGATAATTCACTTAATAATTCACTTATAACAAAAAAGAACAGTAAATATGACAATTATTATTTGCAGTGTTTATTTAGCTGTATGTGTTTTTACATTAGGATGACACAGTGAAGGACATTGCAAAGTATGTACAATGTATCTTTACCCTTTATCAGGTATTTATATGTGTAAATTAAATAAAAAAAATTCGTGTTTTTCCGTGGCAATGCCCAATTTGCGTCAATTTGCGTCTTTTCGTCTATTTGCGTCTTTTCGTCTATTTGCGTCTTTTCGTCTATTTGCGTCTTTTCGTCTATTTGCTTCTTTTCGTCTATTTGCGTCTTTTCGTCTATTTGCGTCTTTTCGTCTATTTGCGTCTTTTCGTCTATTTGCGTCTTTTCGTCGACTTTAGGGGTGCACCAATAAATGCGGATATACACTAATAATACGTAGCTGATAACTATTCTTAATCGCACAGCCGATAATATCACAGCTATTTCATGTACTACGGCTTTTGATCAGTATGCCCTTGTTGATCAGAAATCACTTTTAGTTTGACTCTTTTTTTTAACATGCATGTGAAAAAGCAACACTTGTCAAACATAATCATTATACATATTCTTTATTATCATGAAAATACCTGAAAAGGTTTGAAGAACAGCAATATAAATATATCCTTAAGCCAATTTTTTGAGCTGCGTGTCACAGCTGCGTCTGTATAGTTACTCGTCTGCAACGCACATTAACTCTTTCACCGCCAGCATTTAAAAAAAAAGTTGCCAGCCAGCGCCAGCGTTTTTCATGATTTTCACCAAAGTTTAATGCCTTCCAGAAAATGTTTTTCTTTAAATAAATAAACATACAATATACCAAATGAAAGAACAGACCCTCTGCTTTCAAACAAAAAAAACGTTTCATCCTACCGTTAGTGGTTCTTTTGTAATCAACTTTTGAATATGGGTAGGTTTCTGCAAAAACACCACATTTTGAGCAAAAAGCAGAGATAATTCCATTTTTGTGACGGACTTTTCATAGAGATCCAATTCAGAGCAATCTTTAAAACAGACACGGACATGCAGCCGCTTGCCATAGGGCAATACTTCCGGGTTTAAAAAGTTGCGGAAGGATAATAGCGGTATTGCGGAAAGACGGAAAATCTCGTCATTGGCGGGGAAGCGTTTTCTCTTAATTGACGAAATCTCGTCAATGGCGGGGAAAGGGTTAAGTTTCTGCATGAGAGCGCCCTCTGGCTATTGGATGTAGCGGCATTTCACCATAATTTTTTGAGAAGCAGCAAGCATCATCGGCCGATATATCGGTGCACCCCTAATTGACTTGTAATCTACTCGCGCAAAACATTGAATTTGCGTTTGGTGTGTATGCCCAATTAGTGTGCCTCTCAAATATAACACATCATTTTATTCAAATTTTGATATAAATATACATGATATGCACAGTGCTGTATTTTCTCTCATTTTGACAAAATAAATGACTTGCGAGCTGCTATTAATCATTATTTTGGGTGAGGACTGAGCACCTCTCATTTAAAATTATTAGTCCCCTTTCGAGACCTGAAACAAAATCTGGTCACCCTATCTGTAGTTATAACTTGTTTACTCTTTGTGTGCGGGATGTAGAGATGAAGGGCACTGTCATGCTTCACTGTGATAATAACATAGATTCAGTCAGGGTGGCAAATTTTTGTTCTCTCATATCAGCAGATTCATTTTCGAGGTGCTTGAATCTTTCTGGAGAAACCCCGGAAGAAAGATAGACAAAGTGCCAGAAATGGTCTGGTATGTGACGTGCTGCTGTAATTGCTTGCATGTGCTCCACTGTTAAGCCTTTTTAAGAGGTTGACTTACTGTCCCGTAACAGGAAAACAACAGGCAGAAAGAGGAAGTCAAAAGTAGATAGTTCAGAGATGAAACGCTGTGGGGCAGTTTCCTGGACAGGGTTTACCTTAATTCAGAACTAGGCCTGAGTGAAATAAGGATATTTAAGTAGTTTTACAAAAAAGAATATTGGTATGCATCTTGAGAAAAAAATGGGACTGATATATGTTAAAGGAGACATATCATGCCAAATCCACTTTCTTAGCTCTTAAATGCATTTAGTTGTATATTTGTAGTGTTTAGAAGTACATAAAAGTTGAAATTAGTCTCTTCAGGTGCTTTGTTGATATCTTTATATTCTGTTTTGGTCATATTTTCCAACCTGTTCTGATTTTTCTATTATCTATTACGTTTTTTGAACAATTACGTCACAGTATTTGCAGCGGAACTGTCAAATAAGGACATCGACTCCCAGTCCAACACTACGAGCAATCCGCCATTTTCAATTTCTCGCTGCGATATTGTAGTCCAAGCTCAAGGATGCAGAAGTTACGAGAGAGTAAATCAAAATGTTCGGTTGTTGAACCTGTGCCTGGTTGAGTTTTATTTTTCACGGAAATGTCATTTTTTAGTGCGCGAAGCACTTCAAGGATAACTATTTCACCAACCTCCACCAGTATAAAGTAGGATTTGCCGATAGACTTCGTCTGATTGAGGGGTCAATTACTTCTATCTTTGGAGACGACGAGCAGAGCACTTCGGTAAGCTGTAAATAACTTTAAAAACAGTAAAGTACACGGTGGTCATAGTTTAGCAGTGCTGTTTCTAAATCCGAAGGCTGCAGCCTGATGTCGCATGTGGTCATCAACCCGGGATTAAGTTATAGCATATTACAACAACTTACAATTAACTAAGAATAATAGTCAACTTTATAATTGTTAATATACAGCATTAACACACCATTGCGATACCTCCTCATGAAGACGTTTGTTCTGCAGGTTCGTCGTCTTCATTTTCATCTCGCTCCATTTCCGACTCTGGCGCGAACATATAAGGCTGGATGGACAAGTCTTCCGTTGTTGACATTTTGTGAATAACGAGTAAATAAAAAGTTTCTGTGCCGCTAGATAATCGTATCTCTGCTATAAAACTACAAAAATGGCCGAACGGGGTGGAGTTTAACGGAGTGTCACCTCTGCAACCTGGAGAGGGGGCAGGGTTTGACGTGCATTTAAAAAGACAGCACCAAAACGAGTTGCTCTCAGATGCACATCAGAAAAGGGGTAGAAAGGGGGCCTGTGGGGCTATAATAATGAGGAATTCAGACCCAAGCATTGCAGTTTCGCTTTATATAGACCACAAATAGATGATTTATATGTAAAAAGGACAGATTTAAAAGCATTATTTGAACTAGGGATGTGCACGATATACTGGATCTGCAATAATTATTCAAAACTTTTTTTGTGTCACCACAAGGTAAAGGCATACTGTTCTTGAATGCTCATTTAATGCTTTACTACGTCATCTGTCTTTTACAGACTTAAAAAATAAGAATTTTACAATTAAATTTTTTTTTACTATGTTTTGAACTTCAAAAACACATATACAGTCAGCTCCATAAATATTTGGACAGAGGCACATTTTGTGTTATTTTTGTTGTTAACCAACATTTATTCAGTCATAAAATGAATATTGGCTTTAAGTGCACACTTTCAGCTTTTTTTAGATGGTATTCACATCCAAATTGTCTGAAGGGTTAAGGAATTACAGACTTTTAATATGTAGCTCCCTCTTTTTAAAAAAGGCCAAAAGTAATGGGACAGTTGACTCAAAAGCTGTTTTATGGACACATTTTTAGTTGTTAAATAATTTCCTCATAAATGAAGCATGTTAAAGATCTGGACTGTAGTTGATTTCAGTGTGACATTTGCATTTTAAATGGTTACAATATTTAAGGAGCTGACTGTATACAAAATATAAATTTGTAGGGCTGTTCCGAATACCATTTTTTGAGCTTCGAAGCTCTAGTAGAAATAAAATCGAATATTCGAAGCTTCGGAAGGAGGGGCTGAACATATTTTTCTCTTTAATAAAGGCAGGAATCTGTGTGTGTGTGTGTGTGTGTGTGTGTGTCTGTTTATCTACAGTTTTATTATGTGGCGGATGTGTTGCTGCGGACTCAAGGGAGTGTAGTGCCTTTTTTTCGTGCAATATGGACATGTGACACGTTTAGAATAAACTTTAAGAAATAAACTTTAAAAATACTACAGAACAGCGCAAGCTGGAAGCGGCGTGCCTGTCACGCGTCCTGCGAGAACAGCATTAGTGAAACAAAACACAAGAGCAATACTTTTAATAAGGTAGCCTAACATTTTTCTAACAAATAAACATTCCCGTATCAGAAATTAGCAGCACAGTAATTACTGACAACGTAGGGTAGGCTATTTAAATATAACAACGAAAATAAATGAACGAAGTTTAACAAACTGTAATAAAACGGTAGCATACTTTCAAAATCAAGTTTATTTATAACACTTACACCATCAATATGTTTTTTTTCATCAGCAGAACAATAAAGAAGATATTTTGCAGAAACCCCAGTGCTCCGTCATGCAAGTCAACCGATCCGCACACTTTAAGAGCTAAAGCATATATATCCAATACAAAAGTAATCCCCTATAACTCTGTGTGACATATTGACGTCTTGTGAAGCAAATCAATCAGTTTTTGCAAGAAACTGAACGTTATTTACAACACTATTAGCGTGAATGCCAAAGCAGGAAGCGCGCTTTCCGTTCGAGGCGATCTCTTCCACTGGTGCTGTTTGATGGCTGTTGACTATGGATGTTGGTCTCTCTGCGCCACCTACAGAGCGGGAGCGTGAAGCGCACTTCCTGCTTGGCAAAAGCTCTGCATTAACGCTGAAAAATATTTATATATATATATTCGAATCTCAAAACTGAAAATCGAATGTCAACCCACGGAACGAATATTCGAATATTCGAATTTTCTGGTCCAGCCCTATAAATTTGTGGATATTTCATAATTATAAGTTCTCTGTGAAATTTTGGCGAAATGAAAAACATTGTTGCAATGTCAAAAAATGATGTCTTAAACAATTTAAACAAACAAATAATGTAATATTTGTTTTTTATAAGCTCAAATATTTGCATATAATATATTACTTTAAAATGCCCATCCCTAATTTGAAAGTGACCCCGATTAGTACTGAAGTTTGTATTTACTGTAGTAAAATAATCCAGGATTATCAAAAGTTTTGTAAATGTTTTGCTGTGCATTGGCAGTTATGGTACTTTTGTCTTTGTTGTTTTCGATTCGATGGCATTTGCACCGCCTAAGTTCAGTATGGCTCCAGATTCAGACACTAGACTCTTTTATCCAAACAGATTACAAATAAATCATTTTGTTAAAGCTTTAAAGTTAGCTTCTGATGATATTATTTTATAGCTACTATATATGCCCCAACCCTCCTCTTAGGCTACTAATAGTTGTATAAGTAGATATATTGCACGCACCCATTGTGTTTATGTTCAGTTCACCACCTGCAAGTTTAAACCTACTAAACTACCTACTCTAGAGTAAAGTTTACAGTGCAGGAACAGAGTAACCTAATAAATGTAAATGTTGTAATATGTTTGACCCATGCAGTTAACACTGAGAAGAAACATGCATGAGGTGGTAAAATCTCACCGTTAACCAATCAAGTGACATAAGAAACCCAAGTTCAGTCATATACTGTACCATCAATTAGATGCGGAATGTTGGGAATGCATCAGCTTGTTTTCCGGAATAACAAGATAACGGAGCCGAGCTGCTCTGAGCAAATATTGAAGAATTCTTTCCATGCCGGCACACCAGTGATTACACGTGAGATTGGGTGGACTGTGGGAAACATCCCTAAATTTTGCCAGCACAAAAATAGAAGTTATTTTGGATTTTGTTTGTTATTATAAATCTTTGTAGAATGTTTCTACATACACTGTATTTCTGATTTGATCAAATTGGCTGTGTACAAACCTGTTATTTCACATCAAACGTCTTTTATGTCTTTACAGTATAATCGTAAAAGGATTCCTGGAGTCACGCCATGTTCAAGGCCGTGCTGAGGAAGAGCAGAGACAATGGGAAAAACTGCAAGAAGGATGCAGGTATGAACACATCAGAGATGCTCAAAGATTGTGTGTGTGTGTGTGTGTGTGTGTTGCAGGGCTTCCCAGCCTCAAAAGCCCTATTCGGACGGGATTAGTTTTACAGGGGGACCTCTGAGAAAATCGTGCGGTCCTCTGTGTTTTTAATCCCGTCCGAATCGGCCATGTCTGTGTTTTTCTCTGACGACCTCCGTAAGAATTCCAGAGCAATTTCCCTACTGTTTTTCGCCGAACTCAGAGGTCCTCTGAGAAATTTAATCCCGTCCGGATGCAAATGTCTGTGTTTGCCCACAATATCTTTTGAAAACGCGGTTCATTTCGTGTTTTGGCCAACGTGATCTGCCGTAAGGTCTTACTAATGCGCGTATATTGTATTTCCTGAGTCCCATTCATTCAGATATGGATGTTTTTTCACATTCGGCAAAATAAAATAATTAAATCAAGACGAGCTGAATATCAAACACTGTTAAGACTGGCCACTGTAATATCATTAACGTTATAAGAAACTCCGTTCAATGTTGTTCAACTCCGGAATGGTAATGTTAATTAATAAAGATAATAAATTGTTATTAATCATTATTTCTTCATTTCTTTGGGTTTATTATAAGCAGACAGTTATATAAAACACGTAGGCTAACATTACTTTAGTAGGATTTTTTTATTTTGATTTGTTAAAATTAAATTAATAAATTACATGTTCTGTCATAATTTTAAATTTAAAGCAAAATATTAAACATTACAAACACGCGTATCCAGAGCACGTGCTCTTCTGCAACGCCCAAATGCATGAAACAGACACACCCATCTCTGGCGCAACAGCTGATTTCCATAATGACTTATGCAATCTACTAAAAGCAGCGCAAATTAGTTCAGGGATGCAAATAAGCAGAGCTGATGAGGTGCGGGTGATCTACTAACGCCTGATGCGCCTGAGTTCAGCACCACAGACATCGCAGCTGAAATTTCGAGGTGTGAAATCCCAGCTGACGAAGCTATAGTACACTGAAAAGAACTGGAGGACAAAAAATCAAAGGGTTACAAGAAGTTTTGAAACACCTGGTATTGGGTGAGTTCTCCTAGTGACTTCTCATTTATTCCCTCCAGCAAATAAAAAATAACATGGCTTGGCAAACAATATTTTTGATAATAATATGTTACATGTTAAAAAAACATTTTTAATATTTTGCCTTGTACCAAACGCTCTCTGATCTCGACGATGCCTCTCCTACCAGCAACAATTCCAGCCATTTCAAGTGCAAATGATTTAAGACATGCTTTTTGGCATTAAATAATGGCGCAAATATCAGTACTATCACACGCGCAAACATTAGTAAGTTCTGTTGCGTGAATAATTTAAATAATTTCCTCCCATAAATTTTGCATTTAAAAGGGAAACTCCTTAGCCTGGGTGCCAGCCGAACTTAGCCCCACCCAGAACATTTCAGGTCGGGAAATTTGGTCTGGGGTCGCTCCATTGCGGCGCTACTATGCTCGGGTGAAAACAGGTCGAACCAATCAAATTGTCAGGGCGCGCTTTAAACAATGATGGACAGATGATCAACAGTAACATAATCAACCATGTCACTAGGGGTGCAACGGATCACAAAACTCACGGTTCGGATCACATTACGGATTTTGAGGCACGGATCGGATCATTTTTCGGATCAGCAAAAAAAAAGTATGGGAAAATTCTAATAACAAATCAAGAAATTACAAACATTTATAAAAAGAACAAGGTTGCACATTAAGTAAGGTCTAAAATCATTAGTTACAGAAATCAAATGAATAATAACACTGCATTTATTGTATTAATTAAATGTAATTATTATTTTTTTAAAGCTTCAGCAGTGATTTTCTCTTTGTCTTGGGTTCTTTGATTAACATTAATGACACAGACTTAAGTAGGTCAATTGAGCTTACTGTCTCTTTAAGACCAAATGTGCACAGACTGCATCTCTCTGTTTGTGCACTACCGAGTCCCCTTAAACGAGCGCACAGACACAGACAAAGGGTGAATTACAGACGGCGCAGCATTACAGTCGTCCCACATAAAAACGTTACGTTGTTTTTCATTGCTCTATTAGCCAAATGTATTTTAATACACTACAGTATGAGAGAGAGTAGCGCAACTCTCTGAAATTTAAACATCAAGAGTTCTGATCTTTGAAGGATGATGTCTGACTCGAGCTGGACCGGACGCATTCAACCGCACGCGTGCGTTTGTGCGTAAAGTAAACTGATCACTTTAGCGCCGTTTTGCAGTTAAACTGTTTAAAATCACTTGAATGTTAACATTTGCAAACCTTTATAATACTTACAAATGATAAACTTTCCCTATTTAAATTTGCGTATTAATCCGCGAATCACATGCGAGCCGAACCGTGGGTCGTGATCCGTACGGATCACGGATCAACTGCGATCCGTTGCACCACTACATGTCACCAAAGAGCGCTTGTGCTGAATCCATTTCCAACAAAGACGACTGCCACTGGAGAATTGATATGTGAAGATTCAGCCATCGAGTCTCTTCTAGAAGATATTGACAGCGCATTGATTTAAAAAAAAGGAACAGAGAAACGCCATCAAGGCATTTCTTGATCCGAAAGGTGTTTTTGCCGTTCCTCCTACGGCATTCGGCAAAAGTTTAAATTATCAGCTGGCTCGGCATGCACGTCACTCAATGTGCCCGACAACGTGGATATAACTAGCGGTCGTTGCCAGCTCCTTTTCAGAGGCCCGTGGATGAAGGTCATCTAACTTTTAAATGGCTAGAGATAGTCTTACTGTATGACTTCGTAAATAACTCACAATGTCGTGATAGGAATGAAATGTTGTAAACGTAGGTGTCGATGTACGTTCGCTAACTCAGACCTAGTAAAATCATAATGTTAGTCACAGTGTAACGAAATAACTAGCAGTTCAGGACAGTCTGCAAAAGAGGATAGATGCCATTTCAACATATATCGCACAATCGGCTGCTCTGATTGGTTGTAGGTCTATCCAATTGAGTTCAGAGCCTTTTTTTGTCCTGGTTCGATTAAAACACGCCCATAATCACAGCCCAATGGAGCGGTATCAGACTCGTATTCTGACTAGAATTGAGTATGACAACATCAGGCTAGAAACTCCTAGAAATGCATATGTGATAAGGACAGTCGCAAAAATAACTAGACCACACCTTTACAGCTCTAATTATCCACTGCGCGTCTCTAGTATATCCCAACAGTCGTTATCTAACGCCAAAATTATGGTTTGTGCTGGCGCAAGCATTGAGTAAATCTGGCCCTTAGTCTTGTTTCATTTCATTGACTTGAATTTACAACCTGTAAATGCAATTTGAATAAAGTGTAATTGCAAGTGACTGAAGTCATGGAAATTCATTAGGTTTTTGGTCAGACCTTGATGTCATAGTTTTCAGTTAGTAATTTTCCAGCTGGGTCCACGTGGAAATATGTTTTAAATGAAAGATTGCATAAACAGGATTGATTGGAGATGTCTGAGGTTCTGATCAGAGGATGTTTTGTGGTTGTGTTAGAGATCCGTCAGCATGAAACTAATCGGCTTGTCTGATTTATTCACGTGAATTTATGATGTGGTTTCACTGCAGTGAGGAGATCTGTCAGTATGATGTACAGAACTGCTGCCTGTGCAGTATGTTTTTCACTGGGATGAAACCGATGGTTTCTCTGAGGTCATACACCTGTGTAATGACTGAACAGATACACAATACACACATGGTATGTGCTCACAATTATGTGAGGTCATTGCGTGTGTTTTGTGTCTTTAGCTGTTAAGGGCTTCTCTGGATTTTTTTGTGGTTAAAAACAACTGGTTTAAAGGGATAGTTCGGCCAAAAACTATATTAAACCCATGATTTACTCACCCCCAAGCTGTCCGAGTTGCATATGTCCATCGTTTTTCAGACAAACACATTTTCGGATATTTTAGAAAATGTTTTAGATCTTTCAGTTGAATAAATGTAATGTTACGGGGTCCAGCCATAGTCCACGACCTTCAAGTCCAAAAAAAGTGCGTCCACCCTTCACAAATTAAATCCAAACGGCTCCAGGATGATAAACAAAGGTCTTCTGATGGTAATCCGTGCGGTGTTGTTGTAGAAATATCCATATTTAAAGTTTTATTAACGTAAATAAATACCTTCTGGTAGCGCCGCCATCTTAGACTCCTCTGTATTCAGGAGAGAGTATTAGCGTAGTGTACGCACTTTTCTTAGTGACGTATGACAAATTCGGAGGGCGGGGGCACAGAGCAGCAGCAGAGTAGCCTCCGTAGGCTGCGTAAGCACTCATCCTGAATGCGGATGAGACTAAGATGGCGGCGCTACCAGAAGGTATTTATTTTCGTTAATAAAGTTTTAAATATGGATATTTCTACAACAACACCGCACGGATTACCCTCAGAAGACCTTTGTTTATCATCCTGGAGCCGTTTGGATTTAATTTGTGAAGGATGGACGCACTTTTTTTTGGACTTGAAGGTCGTGGACTATGGGTGAACCCCGTAACATTACATTTAATCAACTGAAAGATCTAAAACATTTTATAAAATATCCGAAAATGTGTTTTTCTGAACAATGATGGACATATGCAACTCGGACAGCATGTGGGGTGAGTAAATCATGGGTTTAATATCGTTTTTGGCCGAACTATCCCTTTAATACACGCCCACTGATGTGTATTTTTGGATAATCCTGTGAATGATTGAATCATATTTGAATGTTTTGAACTTACTCTGTTTCTGTGATTCATATGTTTGGTGGTTTTTCACTCGGTTTTGAAATGAAAGTGATGTCATTAACATCTTGAGGTGAGATGATCTCGACCTGTGTGTAGTCCTATATGCATCACTCTCTGTCATATTTGTCATATAGTTACATAATTGGCTTTCAATCACAGCACCCTTGAAGCTTCATAAAAGAGGAATTTTATGGGAGCAACCTGTGTTGTTTTGCTGACATGTTATTTTCAAGTTGTAGGAACATGTTCAACATGCATGAATCACAGCATTCACATCGCTGTCTGTCTCTTTGTGAGAAACAGCTCGGGAAATCCCTGTATATGTTTTGACATCAAGTCAGACTCTTCACAAATGAATCTCTCTCTTGGTAGAAGATGCACTCAAAAAATCCTGGGTTTATTTCAATCTAGCACTGGGTCAAAAAGGCACACCCGTTGGGTTAAATTAACCCAGAAATGTGTAACCCGTTCCCCGCCAGCGTTTATAAAAAAAAGTTTCCTGCCAGCATTTTTTGGGGGATTTTCACAAAAGTTTCACAAAATGCCTTCCAGAAAGTTTTCTTCTATAAATATATAAACATACAATATATCAAACAAAAGAACAGACCCTCTGTTTTCAAACAAACAAACAAAAAACTTTTTCACCCTTTATTTGTTCTTTTTTATCACCTTTAAAATGTGGGTAAATTTCTTGAAAAATACCACATTTTAAGCAAAAAGCTGAAATAATTGCATTTTTGTAAATAACTTTTGTTAGAGATCAGATTTAGAATGATGAGCAAAACATACATGGAGTTTTAACTGTTTTTTACAGTTTTTTATAAGTTGGGTAAGAGCGCCACCTTGTGGTTAATGGTGGAATTATAGATTACCTTAAAAACTCACCAGGAAAAGCGCCATTGGCAGGGAAACGTTTTCTCTTAATTGAAGAGAAATCTCGTCAATGGCAGGAAAAGAGTTACATTTGACCCAACAATAGTTCAAAATCAACCATTTCAGGTTACGACAATCCAGCATAGTTTAATTACAAACCAGCCAGTTCGTCCCTTTTTGACCAAACACAAGGTTGAAAATAACCCAGCAATTTTTAGAGTTATGTTCGTTGTTTCTGAGGGTGATAAGATTAATATATAAACAGAGGTTAATTGTTTGCATGACTCCATAACAAAATGTATCTCCCTTTAAAATAATAACTCTATATCGTCATCGATTATATACATGATAGAGACCTATTGCAAATTTCTTAGCCGATTCCGATTTTCGATTCCAACATGCAGTGCTTTCTGTGTCCATCATTATTAAAAAAATGTTAACGTTATATTTTTGGGCCATTTTGCCTTTATTGATGGACAGTAGTAATAAAAAGGCGTCAGGAAAGTACAGGGTGGGGAGAGGGGTATGGGATCGGCAAAGGACCTTGAGCCGGGACTCGAACTCGTGTCGCCGGAAGTGCATTTGCACCACATGTCGGAGCACTGTCCACCACATCATTGGCACCGACTGTATCCGTCATTTTAAATATATACAAAGTCCATTTCATGTGTTTTAGTTTGTAAACCGAATTAAAGCGCTGTTTGAAAACTGCGCATGTGCACCGATATTTGAGCTTTAGGACCCTGGGGAATCCTTGGGATAAGTGACATTGGACTTGCAAATGAATTGAATATCTTTTTGTCTTTAGTTGCATGTACGTTATTACAGCAATAATCTAACATTAAATTGATCTGAATGGATTATTGAGTACTCCGCCCCCTATGTGACATCATCAACTATATTGTTGAACCATCATGGTTCAAACGACGGATGTGTGACAAAGTTACAATTGATCCAATATCGTATGGATGGGACGATAAATTACGATATACACTAAAAATACCTGGTTCTTCTTCTGCGACCCATATTGAGTTTCTGCATATGAAGTCGTTTTCTTCAGTCAAATCTTTTCCTCTCTTTCTCTTTTACTGGGACAATCACTTCTGTTTGGCTCCGGCTGTTGCTCTGGATACAGAATGAGATGTTTTCTCAGCTCTTGATGTGGTGGATACCAGAATGACTTTGCCGTCGTGTCATTTGATGTCCCAGTGGGAAATATTAGTGGCATATTTACGTCCAGGCTGGCTGGGACATGTGCACTACAAACTCGAGATGAATAGAAGCACATGGTGTCTGAACAGATGTTCATCTTTGAATTTGAGCAGCGTAAGCTGTTTTTCACTTTACTGAGCATCATATTACCAAAAAGCTTTTTAGCTCAGATTTAGTCTTGAGTTACCAGTGTTCTCAAACTGTGTTAGGATATACAGCAAGCCCTGACAATACAGATGGCCCGCGGCCGGAGTGAGAGACGTTTGGCCAGAGTAATACTGTTAATAAAAAGTGAGGGCTACACACGCAGGACTCCCAAGACTGCTATTAGATGATCTGTTTTTACTTTCTTTCCTGTGGAAGACATTAACCCATCTTTCTGTGTAAGAAACAGTTTTAATCAGTCTACAGTAGAAACCAGAAGAGAAACACATGGCCTGTAAAGAAGACTTCATGAAACCTACTGAATATTCTGCATTTTTATTACAGATTTGGGGGGCAGTTACCCGGACAGGGGGACACACAGTTTAAATTAAGCTGCCTTAATTTAAAAACCCTAGTACTGACACATCTTAATAGATCAGTGGCATTGTTTTGTCTCAAGATGCACAACAGTAATGTTTTTTGTAAGGTTTATTTGTAAAAACTGGTTAAATGTCCTAATATAGCTAAGGCTAGTCCTGGATTAACCTAAACCCTGTCTGGAAACCACGCCCTGATGTCATATTTCTCATCTGGTATTCTCAATATGATTCTTGTTGTTATAGGGTGCCACAGGGTGATGTATTTTGTAAGCTAAACCTGAAAGTTAGCAGGACACTGGTTTCCTTTGCTAAGTCGCATAAACACAAAGCATACTTTTTGCAATAATCCAAAAGTATATGGAAAAAATTGAGCTTTTTAAATTTAAAGAGCATTTATTTCATTGCTAAAATCAACTTTATTTTGTGTATTTGGTATACGCATGGATTTGAAAAGTCCTGTATCCCTGATTGGCCAGCTAATCTGTACGTTGTGATTGGCCTGAATACCTGACGTCAGCAGGAAATGTGACGCTCCTTACCACGTTTGAAAGATTCCCTCACAATGTAATGCTAACAGGAGTTAGCTTACAAGCTGTGAGTTTGAAGCGAGAGGAATTATGATAATGTCGATCTTGTCTACATCACCAATCCCAGGAAGTAAACCGTTGCCTACAATCTGTGTGTTTGTTGTAGTCCAAGAAAAGAGATTTACGTTGGAAACGATAACTCACGTCATCGTTTACTTTGGGGTTTGTACCTTTTGCACATCGTTAACATGAACTATACACACTTACACACCAAAGGAAATGTAAAATCCTAAATCAGACCATTGGTGCTCTTTAAAGCTCAAAGTGTGTACAGTTTTATTTAAGTCTTTCCAAAATGTTGACTGGCCACAAAATTGAACGTTTGTTGCCAAGAGAGAATCACTGGTTAGATCTATTGAATGTTCAAATATTTAGTGAGGTATTTTGTTGCCTAGTTACTCTGTAGTGAGCTACCTTCTAATACAGCATCCTAACCACAGTGGACCTCACAAGTCAAGACGCTCTTACATCAGACAAAGAATCAAAGGCAGGACAGCACGCAGGTATTGCACACATGGTGCACCGTACAAATCAGTAAATCTAATCCAAATATTGTGGAAAATATATATATTTTTAAAAGTTAAATAATATTGCAATAATCCAATGTTAGTGCTTTCCTGTTCTGAGTGCTTCTATGATGTTTTAAAATCCTCTCTATGTTGGCAGCTCATTAAGTTTTCGAATAATCCTTTTGATAAATGGGACTCTTATGTTAAATTGACAGCAGTCTCAGTGATATTAATGTGTTATTGGCTGCTTGGTTTTTAAGTGTTACAGGCCTGTGGTGATTTGTAACAGTAATGGGTAAAGAGGAAAGCCTTGATTATATGTTAACTATACGTTATGAGAGCTAATGTTGGACAATTGGCCTGGAGAAGCTCCAGGGAGACTGAAAGTGATCATGGAAACTTATTTCCTGTTTCCAATGACCACAACTATTAGCACACACAATCACCAATCTTTAATTCAGATATTCTCTGATTTTCTCCCTCTAGGGCTGTTTTAAAACTTAGTGAGCTGATTTCGTTTTTTTAACAGAAGTAAACGGGCAAGGGAACAACTTTTGACTTTGAGCCCAAAAAATAGCATCCATCCTTTAGAGAAGTATATTGATATTGAAAGAAATACAAAAGGGGATTTTTAAGTGGCTATTTAATTGACACAAAATTTCCACCAGATGTAGCCATCAAGCAAAATATTGAATTCATACAAAGAAATCAGAAAATTTAAGTATACAAGTTGAGTCATAATAAATAAAGCGAAATAACACAGGGAATAAGTATTGAACACACTTTATTTAATACTTTGTAGTAAAGCCTTTGTTGGTGATTACAGCTTCCAGATTGCATTGCTCAGGAGTGATTCTGGTCCATTGATGATTCTGGCTATATATATATGTGTGTGTGTGTGTGTGTGTGTGTGTGTGTGTGTGTGTGTTTTATTTTAGCTGACATAATGAGGAACATACATGTCTGTTTGTATGTACTTTTTACAATCCTTTTCCATTTGGCGCTCCACCACATCTAAGGGGTTTCCTCACATCCCACACGTGTGTGGTTTTACTTGTTTCATCCTGTTTTCTTTTTTTAACTATTCCATTGGTGACTTTGAGTTTTAAAGGTGTCCGGGGTCTTTGATCAGCTCGCTGACTTGTAAAGGTCCAATTTCCAGAAGCCATCGATGTTCTTAATTATTCTGAGCTACTTGACTTGTAAAATTAGACCTCAGAAATTTACATCGCCATTACTAGAGCTCATACTTAAGGTAAGGGACTTCAACAAACCTCTTAACCCGAGTACCACCATTTTAATGATGCCTTATGTTGTGCTGTATGTTGCGGCAATGCTATAGACTTTTATTGTGGGACCTGAGACATCAAAACACTGCATCAAAGCAACTGCATAGCAATGCCCTGTCAACCATGCACGATACCCAATTATCATGGCTGTGAGTTTCCACATTTTGCTACATCACGGTTGCCACTTATTAATTATGGTTTTGCTACATGTTTTTTGTAGTAAAACCAAGCTCTTACAAATAGTAATCAATATGCCAAAAACCATGGTTACTGCATTTTTACTTAAATAATGGTTTAAAACCAGGGATTGCCTGGTAAAGCAGCACTCAAATTATCTTTAGAAAATGTTCACCTTTAGTTGGTGTTTGAAGAAGTGATGTGTTTTTCATTGCACCATGGGAAGGGACAGTTTTATGAGCCCACTAAACAAGCAGTTTTTGAGCTCTCTGTAGTGTCTACTGAGGGATTGAAGTGTCCCATCAAATGACTTAAAGCTGTCCTGACATGATCCACCTTAGCATTCATTTCTCATAACATTTAAAACACATCACAGCATGTTTTTATATACAGTTAATTATAATGACTTGAATCGGACCCAAACTGCCTAGGCATACATTAAAACATTTTGCGGTTTAAAATTAAACAGTTTATTGTATTAAGAAACCATTTTTGTTTTGTCATCTGACTTCTAAAGAAAATATTGTCTTTAAATTAGATCTATAATTTCCTCATATACACACAAAATAAAAATCATGACAGATCTGTAAAGACATGCAGATCTCTAACTGTACTTCCTGTGCATGTTTGTGGATTTGTTTTGATTGTCTAGAAGTGTGATGGTCTTACACAAACTGTTTCAGGGAGCTGTGAATCATTGATCAGTTTGTTATGTCTCTGAGAAGTTTCCTGGTAACAGTGGTATGGAGGTGAGGAATGCCGGGCTGTTGTGTTTGTGGATGTTATCAGCAGCAGATTTGGCCCTGAAGTGTGTTACTGAAGTACCGCTATATTTAAAACTCTGACTATTTCCGGAGGAATCTTTGTATGGAGGTTTTATTATATTAGTTTTACTGTTTTTATTCTTTTGTTTTTAACTCTAGGCTAAGCCCAGAATTATGTAGTCCATGATAGTCAATACTTTTATCATTTAAAACTCAACGTTTAGCATCATAATAGAATAAAGATAATTTCTTCATTTTAAAATTGCTTAAATGTAACTCTACACCCTTTCCTAGTATACTCGGATCTATGAATATGCTCGCACAGCTTGGACCATAAATATATATGTACATAGATGCTACACTCTGAAGTTTTAGATCCATAACTGCTAAGTCCAGTCTCGCAGCGTGCATGTGAGCACAGCTTGAATGTAACACTACACCCTTTCCTCATTAAGTATACACAGATCTATGAATATGCAAACTAGTCCCTGCCTCTACTCAATCATACCACTCGGACCATAGATATATATGTACATAGATGCTACACTCTGAAGTTTTAGATGCATAACTGCTAAGTCCAGTCTGGTGGCGTGTACGTGAGCACAGCTTGAATTTAACTCTACACCCTATACTTTATTTAGAATACACAGATCTATGAATATGTGAACTAGTCCCCGCTCTACTCAATCACAACGCTTGGACCATAGATCTTTATGTACATAGATGCTACACTCTGAAGTTTTAGATGCATAACTGCTAAGTCCAGTCTGGTGGCGTGTACGTGAGCACAGCTTGAATTTAACTCTACACCCTATACTTTATTTAGAATACACAGATCTATGAATATGTGAACTAGTCCCTGCCTCTACTCAATCATACCACTCGGACCATAGATATATATATGTACATAGATGCTACACTCTGAAGTTTTAGATACTGCTTAGTCCGGTCTCGCAGTGTGTCATGAGCACAGCTTGAATGTAACCCTACATCCTTTCCTCATTTAGTATACACAGATCTATGAATATGCGAACTAGTCCCTGCCTCTACTCAACCACACCGCTCGGACCATAGATCTATATGTGTGACCTTACATATTACATAATCACTTCAAACGTCACGCATGACGGATGCGAATCTACCGCTCCAGTAATAATTTGTTACATTTATATAGCGCTTTACATATGAAAGGAGGTTCTTCTCAACCACCACCAATGCCCGCCACACACCAGCTTATAAGTGGAGAGGAGACACAGTGATATAGTCAATTAGTATAAGAGGGGATGATTAGTAGGCCAATGGGCAAGTTTGGCCAGGATGCCGGGTCACACCCCTACTTTTTTTGACGAACATCCTGGGATTTTTAATGACCATGATGACCAATCCGACGTTGTATTATGTGGAATGATACTAATTAATGTCTTGTGTCAATTTATCCATTAAAATGGTCCGCAAGAGTGGGTTTCACATATGGAATGTGTGAACTTTTGTCGCATTGAAACTGCTATTTTAAACTGCATTGAAACTGCAAACCATTGAGGTAGTCCACTATATGGAGAAAAATCCTGGAATGTTTTTCTCAAACTTCATTTGTTCTCGACTGAAGAAAGACAGACATAAACATCTTGGATGACATGGGGGTGAGTAAATTACTGGGATTTTTTTTTTATGAAAGTGGAGTAATCCTTTAATCATATTAAAACACCACATAAACATATAAACAACAATAAAAACTTGATGTTCACCACAGGGGGACATTAAAATGTACTTTTCTTGCATAATGTGTGCTTGTTTTAATATGTTGTTATTCATTACTCATAATATAACATTTTGGTCATACCACCCAGTTATTCTGAACATAGCAACTGTGATTATTTTGACAAAGTCTGTCTTTAGTCCAGGTGATTCCCTGTTATAACAGAAGCAGAACCTTTGTGTATTCTTCACAGCAGGGCGTTCATAAATTAGCAGCAGACAGTGTTTGGTCATTTCTGTCTAAATGTGACCTCTGATGACCTCTGTATGTGGGCTTCACCATTACTGTTGTTTCAGCTGTGCATGAGTGTGTAGATGGTAAAGCTTGTCTCATCTTTTGTGTGACTGGTCACAGTTTGTTGTACTCTGATTGGTTGGCTTGTTGAAGCCATGCTCCGCCTTCTTTGATGTTCTCAATTTGTTATACAACTTATTTAGTCCGCCGCCGTGTTGATTCCAAGCCGAGGCTGTGAGGGATGGACGTCCAGAGCATGCACTTTAAACCTATTGTTTCGTATCAGGATGCTGGTCATTCGAGAGGAATAGGTGCATTTTAAATTTTACACCCTTGCATCATGGTAGTGAATTTGGAAAGTCAAGCACCACCAATTACATTTTTTTTCTTCAGAAAATGGACCTACTTTCAAACTGAGTTTGTGGTTTATCATGGTATTTCTTCTTGTTGGGCAAAATAACAGACAATTAGATAATAATGCTTTCCTTTAAATGTCAAAATTTACTACACATTAATGTTATTCTCTCAAACACGAGACGTTTTCTTGAAATAGTGGAAATTCCAGGTTGGCCTGTGGACAGGATATTAATTTCCTTCCAAGCATTCCTGATATCGTTGTTTCTCTTGGGCGAGAGTTAAACCTGAATCCCTCATCGCTGTTGTCCGTTCGGACTGAGCTCTAATCTGAAGCTTGCCGTGAGGGAGTAGATATACAGTTTGGTGAAATATTAAACAGGCAAGCTATTCAAAGGCCTTGTTTTTCAGGTTTCCCTTCTCAATGAAGCTTTCTCCATCTCTATTCTTCTTTGACAAGCGGCTTGACAACTAAACCCTCAATCTTTGCTTCGCTTTGTGCCTAAACATCAATCCCTTTATTTGTCCATTACTCCATGTTTATTTGACTCACATGTGTAGTTAAAATGTAAATATCTACAATCAAACTGCCGTGCCCTGTTAAGCGTAATTTAAGTTTAAAAAGCGTTTCAAGCTAATAGGGCGTATTCTGATGCTTGACATGAGGGTGTGTCTGACTGTTACCTCAATTTTACCCAAAATATTTCAGGACTGTATGGATTCCTGACCTGAATGTTATTCCTTACTAGACCATCTGCTAAGTCAAGAGTAATAAAGTGCAAAGCTCTTGGAAAATTCCACGTGTGATGTGGTTACTTAGCTGTGGTCTTTAAAATCGGGCTGTACCTGTATCTAAACTACGTCTGGGCGGTTTAGGGAAGGTCTCACGGATAGTTTGTTGACTGTGGCCCCGTGCAGATGTGTCTGCACATGGAACCACAGGTGTAAGAGTCATTCAGTTACACTAAACCCATTCAAGAGCGGCCAAATGACCTGAGACACATGACAGACTGCTGGATCAGTCTTCACAAAATCAGCCATAAACTGGGTGAGAAATAAACAACTAAACTAAACACAAACATAAGCATGAATTCTGGCAGAACTCACAGCTTTTGCAAGAAGATTCATGCATAGTTCCATTTAAACCAGTCAGCAGAACTTCATAGCTTTAATGTTTCTGTTCTCTGCATTGGTCCTGTTATCTTAATATTTGTGACCCATGCTAGCAAAATCAGTCGACATGAGCACATTTTCAAAAATTATACATTTATATTTTTACATTTTCTATTAAAAAATCTTTAAAACGATGTATGATTTGTTGGAATCTGACAAAAATTACTACACTATTTAAAGTTAACAGAGTCAGCAGTCAATTTTAAGAAAAATCAAGTTAAAGATTTTTCAAGGTTTTTCAAAGCAAAATTACCGCATTCATACCTTAAATCACTGGTAAAACTAATAGATTTAGCACAGACAAAGTCAACAACAATACTATAGGAAAAATATATGAACTATATCAACTAAACCGTGCCCCAGTGCAAATGTCCTACAGACTCACACTTTACTTGAGCGATCTGAGCATGGGCGCGCTTTTGTCATTAGGATGCGATTCGGAGTTGTTTGGTGCACCATGCCTTCTACCATATTGCTTAGTTGATCTGTCAATCTTAAATTTTCAATCTAAAGTAAAATTTTTGTTTGAATAATTGAAGTCATTTTTTCATTTGGTCCATCTTTTCACTTTTTTACATTTTATATGTGTATATCAGCCAGCTTGAGAAAGATTGTTTTCATGTCTTATTTACTCTTTTAACATCAATAAGGTCCCAAACTTTATTTTCTTATTTCTGCATGTTTTAAAACTGAAACCAAAATGTCAGACACACATGTGGATGGAGACACATCTTAGGATCAAGCATTTAAGACGATATACCTCTCAAAAAACGTACAAATAGATCATTTTAGATGTTTAATGGTGATTTAGACCATTAAGGGCTTAATGTACTTATTTTTATGAAATTTTCACTCATTTAGGTCACATATGTTCAATATTTTTTTTATGTAATATTTCATATTTGATAAGAAAACACACATGTATTCTTGCATGCATTCATACTGCTGATGTTTGCTGACTGCAAACAATAATTATTTAAAAGGTATTTTAATAGACATTAAATCAAAATTATTTTATATTCAAGATCTCAAATAAGACAAATGTGGCATCGGTGCAAAACCATTTTTGTTACTTAACTACAGATTTAAACACAGAAGAACCTGCTTTAATAAGAAGCAGACATCTTTCAACACCCGAGAGGCAGCTATTAACACATACAAAAGATTACACAAACACAAACTCACACAAACACTTTGTGAGGTTCAGGTGTCCGCATGTGACCTAGCCCAACACTCTCAACAAGAGTTTTATGGGAACAAACATGAACCAGGGCCACGCTGACCGACTGCAGTCTGTTTGTAAAGACCTTGGCAAGCAACAGACATCAAAAGCCCTATTATTATCTTTTTCCCTTGGTTTTTTCACTCTTTCTCTTAATTATTTATAAGCTTGCTCTATGGGAAAGTAACACCTTAGTTAACCATCAAGGTCCCATTAACAGATTCATGACATTGGTACATATGATTAACAGGGAAATCCAGCTCATGTCCAGTTTCAGGTTCTCAAGAAAAACTAGTTGCCAGGTTAGGAGCATTATATTTTTGATATTTTTTGATAATTATTATTTTTGATAATCATAATTTTACCTTAACTAGATTTAAATCAAACTGCTTCCTGGTCACTGACTCTTTCAATCCTAACTGAGCATCCAGAACACTGACTGATTGAATGCTTTTCAATTCCCTTTTTTCTTTTAGGTCTTGAGTACATGGCCTTGGAAAAGGCCTGTGAAACCAGAGATTAAAAAAAGAAAAGGGGAGAAAGGCAAAACAAATAAGTGCTACATCATATTTGGCACAGAACAAGAATGATGTCATTCCCTGATTAGTATTACACAGGATTACATGTTATCTGGGCTGCCATGGGAGACTGATCTTAGGAACTAAAGCTGTTGTGTTGTAAAACAGGAACAGTCATCACTTATATCACTTTAACAGTTCATTGGAATGATCTAAGGATGGGCCCGATGTGATGAAAAAGCTTGTTTGCA